>NC_088872.1:12613108-12913108 GCF_032884065.1 Artemia franciscana | reverse complement strand
CGACTGGATCTGGTGACATTGGGGGGGGGGGGAACCTAAAATCTTGGAAAATGCTTAGAGTGGAGGGATCAGG
Organism: Artemia franciscana; assembly: GCF_032884065.1. Classification (NCBI taxonomy): domain Eukaryota; kingdom Metazoa; phylum Arthropoda; class Branchiopoda; order Anostraca; family Artemiidae; genus Artemia; species Artemia franciscana. The sequence goes on along the minus strand of NC_088872.1, from coordinate 12,913,035 downwards.
ATGAAACTTGGTTGGAAAAATAAGCACAAGTCCTAGATACGTGATTGACATTACCGGAACGGATCTGCTCTCTTTGGGGGAGTGGGGGGGGAGGGTTAACTCTGAAAAATTAGAAAAATGAGGTATTCTTAACTTACGAAGGAGTGATCGGATCTTAATGAAATGTGATGTTTGTAAGGCTATCATGTCTCAGAGCTCTTATATTAAATTTCAACCTTATCTGGTGAAAGGGATGTTGGGGGGGGAACCTAAACTCTTGGAAAATGCTTAGAGTGGATGGATTGGGATGAAACTTGGTGGGAAGGATAAGCACAAGTCCTAGACACGGGATTAACATAACCGGAACGGATCTGCTCTCTTCGGGGGAGTTGAAGGGGGAAGGTTAATTCTAAAAAATTGGGAAAAATGAGGTATTTTTAACTTGCAAAAGAGTGATCGTATCTTAATGAAATTTCATATTTAGAAGTACCTCGAAACTTAAATCTTATTTTTTATCCCGAACGGGTCCAATGTCATTAGGGGGGGGGGGGCGAAAACACTTAAAGTGGAGAGATCAGGATCAAACTTGGTGGAAAGAATAAGCACAAGTCCAAGATAGGTAAGTGACACAACCGGACTGGATCCGCTCTCTTTGGTGGAGTTGGGGGGGGGGAGTAATTCGAAAAGAATAGAAAAAATGAGGTATTTGTTAGTTATGAACGGGTGATCAAATCTTAATGAAAATTGATATCTAGAAGGATCTTGTGCTTTAAAACTCCCATTTTAAATCCCGACCAGATCCGGTGACATTGAAGGGCATTGGAGGGGGAAGCCAGAATTCTTGGAAAACGTGAAATCAAGGTATCTTACGAATGGGTGATCGGATCTCAATGAAACTTGATATATAGAATAATCGTATGTCTCAGATGCTCCATTTTCAATTTGAATCGGATCTGGGGACATAGAGGGTTGGAGGGGGGAAACAGAAATCTTGGAAACCGGAATTCTTGGAAAACGCTTAGAGTGGAGATATCGGGATGAAACTTGATGGGAAGAATAAGCTCAAGTTATAGATACGAGATTAACATAATTGGTACGGATCTGTCCTCTTTGGGGGAGCTGGGGGTTGTTAATCTGGAAAAGTTAGAAAAATTGAGGTATTTTTAAATTAAGAACGGGTGACCAGATCATAATGAAATTTGATATTTAGAACGAACTCGTGTCTCAGAGCTCTTATTTCAAATCCCGACGAGATCTGTTGACACTGGGGGAGCTAGAGGAGGAAACCAGAAATCTTGGAAAATGCTTATAAATGTCGTAGATACGTGACTGACGCAACCGGACTGGATCCGCTCTCTTTGGGGGAGTTAGATTGTGGGGTTCAGTGCTTTGGCAAGTTTGGTGCTTCTGGACGTGCTAGGACGATGAAAATTGGTAAGCATGTCAGGGAGCTGTACAAATTGACTTAATAAAGTCGTTTTCCCCGATTCGAACATCTGAGGGGCTGAAGGGAGAGGAAAAATTAGAAAAATTGAGGTATTTTTAACTTGCGAGTGGGTGATCGGATCTTACTGAATTTTGATATTTAGATGGACCTCGTGACTTAGAGCTCTTTTTTTTAAATCCCAACCGGCATTAAGCCTTTGATTTTCCTTTTAAAGCAATCTATTGATTCTTAGAATTTTGCTAGAGCCATACCATATGAGCTCTTGGCTCTTCCGACCTCGCCACAAGTGCCATATGAGCTCTTAGCTCTTGTTTATAAGTCAAATGTTGTTAGAGACCAACTAACCATGAGGGGTGTTTTATGTTCTGGGGGGTGGGGGGGGGATAAAAATCAGTTCCCATTAAAAGCAGCCACATCCAAGATACAAATATTTATCTTTGTTTGAAACTCTTCTAGTTTGCGAAAACCACTAAATTGTAGATATGTTACCATTTCTACCCCTTCCTTCTCCTGGGTAGATGTGATAATCCTTATCTCAGATGAACTCATCCAGACATCAATATAATTACTGTTGGATATGGCCAAAATTAATTTTGTATCAGTATTGGCACAAGTGACATACAGCTTAACCATACTTTGGACAATACTTGAAACTTTGTATCAAAAGTATTGTGCCAGGAAGACGCCCTGATCAAGATAGGCTCGTTTAGAAGGTTGAAGCTTTTTCTTGTGAGATGACTATGGGTTTTGCAGTCTGCAATAAGCTTCTTTATCTGTCCCTGTTGCCAAAAGAGAAACTCTGTCTGCATTGCCTCATAGTAGCATAAGAGTGGACCTTTCACAAGTTAACCCAAAAAGAGCCAGGGCTCCAATCAGCACTTCTGGATCTCCTTAAAACATGGTATCTTTTTAGGAAATTACACTCTAATAAACAGTTCATCATTCCACGGTCGTTATTTATATTCCCTTTGTCCCGGTGTCTCGGTCGTCATTTGTGTCCCGGTGTCCCGGTCTGTAATTTCTCTTTGAGTGTCCCGGTCGTCATTTATATTCCCTTTCAATGAAGTCAACCTATAATGACGTCATATACAAAGCGTTATATACTTATAATGACGTCATATGCAAACCCTCTTTTTACAAAAAAACATGCAAAAAATCAAACATGCACACAACTTTTGTATGTGGGTAGTTCTTCTGGGCTTGTCTGTTTTAGTTACCTGTTTAACTTCTTCCTGGCTCTGTAATTTATAATGGGTTGTCTCCTCTGTTAGATATTTAATATTTGTAGACATAAATACATAATGAGTCCAAGGTAGTAGGTCTGAAATTGTCCGTGTAGGATATTGACTCCTGTTGATGGGAATACTGTTGACTCGTGTTGATCTTAAACTCATCATCCATGGGCAAAAAATATGAAATTAGGAACTATATACTTTTGGATACATGAGGCTTATGACAGGGAGTAGGACTCGTGATGAACAAGGAAGCCTCTAAGTCTTGTTTAGATTGGGGAGATACTAGTAATAAACTTCTAGCTACTCATTTTATGAGCAAAAAGTGTATTGTATCATTCATAGTGTTATATGCTGCTGTAAAATACACTTACAGAAACAGTATTCATTGAGATGTGTTTTACAAAGGTTATTCAGGCAGTAAAATTCAATAGGTTGTAAAAAAGAAAAACAAGGCAAATAAAAAGAAAGGATTTGAAAACTACATCTTTGCTCTACTTTTTAGTAGAGTTACCATAATTTCCATCAGCATGAAAATCTGTTAATTGTGCCATGTGCAAGCATGTGACATCATCATTCTTTTCTTCATAATTCACCAAAGTGCCGAGGCACTTTCATGCAGGTATAGATGGTAATTCTTGGGTGCCAAACTGGGCTAAATGGTGGACAATGGACAATGGAAAAATTTCCTGTTCAAATAATCTCCAGAAGATACTGGGTGACTTGAGTAGTGTGAGGTTTGTCACGCATAAATCACAATACACAATGTCAACATACCATGGTGTTTGTTATAGATGGTTCTTCTTTTTTTTCAGATTTCACAGTGCAGATCCTTGTTGAGCAATGTACACATTATGTAAATTCTCTGTTTTGATGTTAAAAGTAAATATCTTTATCTGGTAGTATTTAGAGTTGATAAAAACTAAAATTAGGAAGGATAACTACCTTCTAGATAGCTATGATACTGATTAAATAATAAAAAAAACTAGTTTTTTCAACCGCTTATAAGGAGCGACATTAAAGCTTAAAACGAGCAGAAATTATTCCGTGTATGAAAGGGGTTGTCTCCTCCTCAACGCCCTGCTCTTTATGCTAAAGTTTGCCTTTTATCTCAGCTCTACTTCTTAAAACATTAAAAAACTTTAGCGTAAAGAGCAAGGCGTTGAGGAGGGGACAACTCCTTTCATATACAGAATAATTTCTTTTCTTTTTAAGTTTTAATGTCGCTCCTTACTTGCAGTTAAAAAAAACTTGTTTTTTTATTTAATATCTGAACGTTTTTGAATTAATACATGTTTTGATTTTGGCTCACCAAAATCTTGATTCTGGTAAAAAGGGGGTGGGGGAGGAGGCCTAGTTGCCCTCCAATTTTGTTTACTTAAAAATGTAACTAGATTTTTTTATTTTTTTACAAACCTCTTTGTTAGTAGTAAACATACATTCCTTACGAATTAACTTACGTAACGAATTTCTATATTTGTGTATTTTTATTACGTACTAGCTGTTGGGGTGGCGCTTCGCGCCACCCCAACACCTAGTTGGTGGGGGCGCTTCGCGCCAAGACCCCCCAAGCCCCCCCGCGCGCGTAAGTCGTTACGCGCCATTGTAGTTGTGTCCCTGTGTCCCACCTGTGAATATAGATAGATATGTATATATATTTTTAACGTATATATATATTTTTAATATATTTAAAAATTCACCTGTGATATATATATATATATATATATATATATATATATATATATATATATATACATATATATATATATATATATATATATATATATATATATATTTAACTACGTAAAACTTGCGAATATACAACATTCTTGGCTGTCCCATTGTCTGTGCATATAAATAGATTGTCAGGTGAGAGGGTTCGCCCCCATTTTTTTAGGGGAATGGCCCCTGAATCACAAAGGCCGTAGAATAAATAAAAATACGTAGAATAAATAATATAGAATAAATATAAATACTAAAAATACTTTAGCGTAAAGAGCAAGGAGCTGTGGAGGAGACGAACCCCCTTATATACGTAATATTTTATGTTCGTTTAAGTTTTGATGCTGCTCATTACCTCCAGTTGAAAACAATTTTTTATTTATTCTCTCATTGTTTTTTTTTTTATAATGCTAGAAGATCCTGCGCCTCCTTTATGGAAATTCTCTTTCCTCATAATAAATTCTTCCATGGAAAGATTCTCCCACGCAACCCTCTCCCCTGACCCATCCCCATCCCAACGCAAAAAAGTCCCCCTGAAAACGTAAGTGCACTTCATAATAACCATTACTACATATAAACAATGGTCGAAGTTTGTAACTTGCAGCCCCTCCCCCAGGGACTATGGGGGATTAAGTCGTCCCCAAAGACATACTTATTAGGTTTCTGACTAAGCTGAATAGAATGACTGAAAATTTTTATCCAGTGACTTTGGGGGAAAATGTGCATGGGAGGGGCCCTAAGTGCCCTCCAATTTTTTGGTCTCTTCAAAAGGACACTAGAACTTTTAATTTCCTCTAGAATGAACCCTCTCGCGACATTCTAGGACCACTGGGTTGATACGATCACCCCTGGGAAACAAAACCAAACAAATAAACCTGCTTTTGTGATCTGACTTCTGACAAAAAAAATTCCACATTTTTGTAAATAGGAGCTTGAAACTTATACAGCAGGGTTCTCTGATCTGTTGAATCTGATGATGTGATTTTCGTTAAGATTCTATGACTTTTAGGGGGTGTTTCCCCCTATTTTCTAAAATAAGGCAATTTTCTCGGGCTCGTAACTTTTGATAGGTAAGACTAAACTTGAGGAAACTAATATATTTAAAATCAGTATCAAAATACGATTCTTTTGATGTAACTATTGGTATCAGAATTCCGTTTTTTGGGGTTTGGGTTACTATTGAGCTGGGCTCATTACCATGAACTTTTTGATAAATTTGGCAATGAAAATTTGAGATGAACTTCCCAGGAACAGTTAGATATACAAGTCCTGTGGTGGCGCAGTGGATTTGACCTTAGCTTGGTAATACGGGACCCAGAGATCGAATCACGCTGCAGGAATGCACTGCAGGGCCAACGCAGGGACCATAGTCAAGAAGCGTCGTTAATTCTTAAATAATAAATTAGATATACAACTAAAGAGTTTGGAAGCTGATAATATAGAAGACAGACGGAATAATTTTAGGGAAATAGTTTGAAGAATAGCAGAAAACGTCTTTGGGGGGATAATCAGAAAAGAAGATAGAAACATTAGCAAAAAGGCTTTTAGCTTGGTAGAAGAGGGATGGATTTATGTTAAGAAAATGAAAGTAAATAGTCTGTCCAGACTTGTCTCAGTTAAAGGTAGGAAGTGGATCTAAGTTTCTGGTAAAAAAAAAGTCAGGAAGGTGTACAGTGGCTTAATTTTGTCAAAATCCCGGGGGGGGGGGGCAGAATTGGAGCCAGTTTTCCCAACGAGTGAAAATGAAAGTAAGTCATATTCTACCATAAACGCAAAGATGTACTAAAGAAAACCGACCTGTTTCTCTGGATGCTTGAATTATGCATGCTTATCTTAGTTTTGACAAGATTTTTGAAGAAACTAAATTTCAGCTGGGGGGAGGGGTAAAGCGGGTCTTTCAGGGGACAGGTGCCCTCTTGTCCCATGGCAAATTAAGCCCATGAAGAGACAGGCAGAACATTGTGAATAATTCTTAAGTCATAATTTGGCATAGGAAATGCTGTGCAAAAGAATGTAAAAATAGTTGACAATATGGAAAAATTTATTTAGCAAGGAGGGGTTAGTAATGGTATTAAAAAGACAGAAGAGAGAATTGGAAATCCTTTTAGTTCTGTTACCAACTTGTCCTTTTGTGATTTTGCCAATTTTACACCCTCACCCCACCATTTGCTCCAATTTTTTTAAGTTCTTGCACTACATAATATAATTACTTCTTCAAGCTATATCCAAAAATCAGTTAGGTTTACTCAACTTATTATTTTCTAGGACGCATTCATTAATGCGATTAGCACGTACAGAAAAGTACCTCAGTACACTTCCAAAGTTACACCAGAACTTGTTAGCATCCTATAAGAAGCATTTGGTAAATCTACGGGTTGGAATTGAACAGAATGCAGATATAATAAAGTTGATCTCAGCTGATGTCTCCACAATGTTTGAAAATATTCAACATGATTCAAATTTTGTAAGTAGATATGTTCCAAATTCTAATTTTTCCTTTAAATAAAAAAAAAAAAAATGAACCATTTTTATATGGGCCTGTAGCAATTCTCTGAAAAATCTTTTTCTTTTTTTTTTATGATTCAATAGAAAAGTCATATACAACAGGTCTGTAGGCCTTAAATTGCTGGGAACAGACAGCTTGAGTACTTGGACTTTCCATGCGCCAAATTATGGATTATGTCATGAAACGTATTTGAAGGTTCTATTGTATATTTTTGTGCATTGTATTATGAAGGTTAAAATGTGCAGTTGGAAGCCAAAAGAAGCCTTTTTAGGATTCTAGGTGCTGTTCTTATGAAGAAGAAGAAGAAGTTTACCTTTTAAGTTTTAGCCCCAAGTCTAAGAAGACTGCTCTCAGATTTCGGAACATACAGCTTATTTCTCTTTTAACTCAATTTTGTAGAATAAATTGTAACTTGCCTAATTAAAAATGTAGTTATTACCAAAAAATAAATAAAATTAGAAACAAAGCTCCTAATATTTGAGTTAATTATTATGTTTGAAAATTTGGATTTTATAAGCTTGGTCTCAGTAAAGGACTTGTTATGAGTTTGCTTCAAACTATGTAAGTTACATTATAGTCAGTAATTTAATTTGTTTGAGGATGAAAAACTTTCTTGTCTAAAAACTCCAAGTTGCAAAGCTTGAAATCATTGGCTTATGAATGTACTACCTTTGTATTTCTACCCCCCCCCCCCACACACACACACTCTTAAGCATTGTACCTGTGACTAACATGGCTTATAACTAATTTAAGACAAGGAGCAGGCTATTCAGTCCAATCAGCACCAAGAAGCTGCTGGACCAAAATCTGTCAAAGTGATCTGTTCTCTATAGTCGAATGAATTGAAGCCAAGACTTGTGCCACTTGTACCCATATTTCCTGAAACTGCTTAGTGGCTTGACATCGTTTGCGACGTTCTACCATAGCTTGACCTGGCCTCCCAGTTTTTTCTTCCAGCAAAAGGGAGACACTGCAGTATGAACCAAGCGTGTTAGGGTCCCCTCTAGGCGTCACATTGCATGGCCAAGCCACTTGAAGCGTCTTTTCTTGACCATGCTGGACATTTACTAATTATACTAGTTATTACTGAGATAAACCGAGTGTTTTACATGCCCAGCAACCAGTTTGGGCTCAAAAATGGCAGCAATAGAGAACATGTGCCCCATCTTATGTGCAATATCCTTCTGGAGTGTGACTGGATTGATGAATCTACTGTTGTTGCAGGTTTAGTTGAAATTCAAGCATTTGACTCCAGTCTTCATAGTCAACTGCTGTTGAGCGCATATAACCGCGATCTTTATAAACCGACAGTTCTTACGTTCATTAATTTATTTTGGAAACTCGCAATGAAGATTAAAATTAGTCTACCGAGTGGTATAAAAACTTCTTATACTATTATCCTAGTTCAAAAGGGGATTCGTCAATGAGCTATCTCTTCGCCACCTCTTTACAATAGCAGTGTAGTTGAGGGTCAGCATGTAGTTACAGCAAGCTTTCTCTATCTTGGTCAAGATTTGTCTTTATTGAACTATTCCAACTATATTTTGTATTTCTGTCTTTCTTTTTCCCGCTTTGAAGAGAGTTTTGTGGCGTTGAAAAGTTCATACGAGAAAACTGGCCTGAATCGTAAACGAAGTGTTCCTGCCCCTGAAGTAAAATTTTGTGACAAGATAATAAATTGTTCTGAAGCATAATGCATCTTTGCCTACCTGTGGGTTGTGACGTCACGTCGACACGTCTTTTGTTAATAGAGTATTTTGCTAGTAAAGTTCGAAAAACTTGCCGTATGACTGTCTCTCCGAAAGTTTCATATAGTCGACTGATTCGGACTCAGCTATTTTCGATGATGGTTGCGCCATATGTATTGGTGCTCTCTCCTTTTTGGGTTCTTTTATCAGATAAGAATAAACATACGGTGCGTTCCTGTTGCTACCGGTTTTGTGAATTCCTTTTGCGTGTGCCTACTTAAATGGAACGCAGCTATTAGCAACCAGTATAATATACCAGACCCGTACATGGTTGTTCAGAAAAGACTAGAGAGGTTTTATATGAGTTTAAAGGAAAATGAACTGTGTGATACTTTACAATATTGGCGTCCATTTGTTGTTCTGCTTGTGTATATTATTGTATTTCTTATTTGATGCTTTTTATGTTGCTATCTTTCCTTTTATTACTCCGCTAGTGACATTGTCTTTTTAGGGGGAATAGAGCTCATTCATTTACTGTAAAAATTTTGCCCGCACATCTTCATGAGATGGTGTCTGCTGATTTGTCCCGACCATCTGATGTAGCAAATAGCTCATAGGCACTAAGTTCTTACATTCTAAAAACAAGATAAGTCAAAACTTCTTTTAAAACTGATTCAAGTTGGAGCTGCAGACCAGCTGGCTGGAAAAACGTGATAAGTTCTGTATAAAAGACTCAGTGCAAAAGCAAACTTAGTTCTCACATGTTCCAAACCAGTTTATTCTTAGCCGGAAACTTAGGTGAATTGATCCAAAACGAACTAAAAGTAAAGGCCTTGTGTAAAAACGATCCAAGTCCAAGCTGCAGAATATCGGTCATGCTATGCAGAAACGATTTAACTTGACCCAGTGCAAAACGCTTCAACTTTTCTTTAGTAACTGTTGAAAGGATGTTTTCTATTTTTTTTTTAATATTATTTTAATTATTTTAACTATGTTGTTCTATCATATAAAATGTAGATAAAATTCTATCTATAGTTTTTTCTTCTGCATTGAGGATGGTTAAGTAGAGGTCTTGAGTAAAATATTTTAATTTCATCTCTTTTTTTTTCACTGGCTTTGATTCACCTGTTTTTTTTTTTGTTTTTTTTTTTTTTTCATCTTTCTACATTTTCTTGTTTAGAATGATATTTAGAATGTTAGAATGATATGATGGAAAATAAATTATTATTTTTTATGTGAAACATTTTCTTCAAGAAGGAATCAGGTTACATTAGTCTAAGAATAGAAAGGAGAAATATCATCTTGACTTTTATCTGCATAAAAAGGTATTCAAAAGTCCACATACACACACAAAATTTTTGTCTGACTCGTAAAAACGTAACAAAATGTATATTATGTGTGTATAACAAATTTTTGATGAGTTTTAAAAAAAATTGTACCCACTCCCCCCCTCCATCGAACAAAATTTTGGATACAGCCCTGGTCAAAAGTAATGCGTTTCAAGAGTAACTGCTTTTACAAACCGGAGCACAGTTTTCCACCATTCTCTGTGACGCTTTCTGGGGACACATTCTACCTTACTAAACAGTATTTGAATTACCTAGCCAATGATTCAATAGTAAATGTCAATGGTGAAGGAGGGGGTGAGTCTTTTTAATAAGTGTTTTCTTTTATAATCGTTTCATTACAGGTCAAGGCCAACACAATACCGACTGCTCACGACATGGAAAAGGTACAAATGACAATTAAAGCCATTTCACGTGATTGGTCTGCAGATGGTGAAAAAGAAAGAGAGCTCTGCTATCAACCAATTTTAGACGAATTAGCTCGATGGTTTCCCTTATCAGAGTACATTTTTTTTCTGTTTTATATAACTTTTGGCGAATTGATTTAGTTTTCACACATAGTGTGCTTTTCCAATTCTGTTTTACACAGATGTACTGCTTGTGGCTGGGACATAAGCAAGAATATTGAGGGGTTTTACGTTTATTTTCCCATGATATCTTGGAAACTGACCATTCCATCTATAATTTTTACACTTTTCATGTAATTCACCTTGTTTTGACATTTCTCAAAGCTGTCCTCCCCCTCCCCCCGAAATGCAGCCGCCTCCTCTGAAGTAAAATCGTGTTCACAGGTCTGGCATATTGCACAATTTCTATAAGTTCTTTTTCTGGATTTTGACCCAATTTAGCAGTACAATGTTGCTTGTGACGTTAATATTCTTTAATACCTATAAACAGTTCAATAAATAATTTAACACCTATAAATACTTATAAATAACACATTAAAGCGCAAGAAACCCGATCCTTTTCAGTTTTCTATCTTCTTTGGTATCCCGAGTTCTACAGGTTTTATGACGTCTTAATGATCCAGAGTCAACCATACTTGTAAAAGGGAAAAAGGACAAAGGGAAAATCTATCATACCACCACCCCCCTCTTCCCCCCAAAAAATGTCAGAGAATTTCCCCTCCAAAATGTTGAAAGGAAAAATGTATTCATTACATACATTTGAATACTTGAGCCTAAACTTGCACTCTCATTAAGTATTTGATTCCCACCTTTCAACTGAACAGAACAATGATTACTTTTAACAGCTTCTTTTAAATCGTTTTTGTTGATATCTCCAACATGAGCTGATTGAAAAAAAAAAGAAAAAAAATCTCTAAAAAACGTTCAAGGGAATTGAATGGTTACCACTTTATTTTTCGCTGCTACCAGTTTGACAGCGCTATTTTGGTAGCCAGTAGGGGACCAATCTCCTGTGAATTCTCACTTATGAACCCGGTTTTTACAGTGGCTGTGCGTTTCCAAGCAGTGGCGTCGTTAGAAATTTTATAGTTCCTCCAGATATTGAGTGCTAATAATTTTGAGGATTCAGCTTTAAGATAAAACACGAGTCCAGTATATACGAGGGAATCGTAAAGTTTTAAATATAACTTAGAAGCGCTTACTATTTACTCGTAAAATTGTGTTGAATGGTGTTGACATGCGCATCTTGTTAGACTTCTATGTCTAGACACCAATATACCTGCAGTTCCCATCTGCATCAAAAATTCTTTGCTCAGCTGCAAAGAATCGCAGCTAAGCATCCAGTTTCTGAATATAGAACTCCGGTGTCTTGGATTTCCATTTCTACCAATCAAAGAGCCATCTAGTTGGGCTTATATGTTTAGACACCAATATACCTGCATTTCCCATCAGCATCTAAATTCGGTGCTCATTTGCAAAGAATTGACTTAGACTTAATTCCTCCAACACCTTGTCGCATATATGGCAGTAATGGCTAATCTCCGCATCGAACAATCGTGAACCAAAGTCCACAACTTGTTGAGAGATCATCTTAGAACTCCTGTCTCTTCTTTAGGGGAACGACAAACCGTTGTTTGTTGTCTATCGCTCTTCTACCCGTATGGAGGAGTAAGCACCAAACTTTGTAGGGAAGTTGTCCGTGTCTCATTCGAATCCTGCGACCCCAGTGTGGCCACCTTCTTTGTCGGACTTCGTCATTTGTTTGTGGTTGCTTTGTGAGAGCTTGATCTAGGTGCTAGTAACTATCAACCCATCTATTCGCAAGCATTCTTTGCAGGTAGTTGCTTTCAAATCCAAGCCACCCTTTCCATCCATATGCCATTATAAACATTACGTTGATGTTGACTAGGCACAACTTCAGCTTCAGAGAGCACATGCTAGATCGCTGAACATTATTTAATTGAGAGAATGCTGAACCTGCATATGCAATTCGAAGGACAATCACTTACTTGGGGTCATTCGGTAAGAGGCCTGGTCTGGGTGTTAGGTATTCTATCAATCCAACTAATCACAAGCATTTTTTGCTGGAAATTACTCTTAAATCCAATCAACCTTTTATCCATAGTTTTAGGCAGACTTTATTCTTCGGATCCACATATCATTATGGATATTACGTTGCTGTTGAATAAGTATAGGTCCAGTTTCAGAGAGAACTTGCTACATCTCCAAACAGCATTTGATTTAGAGAAATAGATAAACGATGACCCCCCATAGAGCCACAAACAGGGTATCGATAGTGTATTTTCGGTGTTTCAGGTTTTGAGTCTTTTTGACAGGGACAGGTAGCAAATCTGTTGCCCAACCTTACAGTAGAAGGAATCGAACACCAGGCTTCGTTGTGCCAAGTAGAGCATCAGTTGACTCTACCGCCATAGGTTAATTGAGTAACTGCTGCACCTGCATATGAAATTCGAAGTATTATCATTTGTTTGTGATTGTTTATTAAGAGACCTAATCTAGGTTTTAGCTGCTCTATCAACCCGACTAATCGCGAGCATACTTTGCAGGCAATTGCTCTCGAGTCCATGTAACCTCTTCTCTACAGATTGCAGGATTTGCATCCAGAGGTCATTGTCATATGTGAATGCAATACCTGTACACGCAGTTTGAAGCATCTTGTCTCTATCGCAACTGCTGTCTTAAGTTATGACCCAGGTACAACTGGCAGTTACTTAAATTCGCTAACAACAATTTAGAATCTAATAGAAACTTTAACTTATCCCTGTTTCACAAGGCTGAGTTTTATTCTTGGTTTTATTTAACTGAGATAACTGTTTCTCTGTAATGCTTAACTTATAAATTTAAAATAACCTAGATTAAAAAAAAAATGAGCAAATAATAAATATTGTTCAGGTTAAAAGCTTGGAAAAACATTGTTTGTTGACATCAACTCTTCTAGTTTCATGTATTGCAATCTTCTCTAATACTAATATAGTATGAATAAGAACGATGACAGATTGAAAGACTTGGTACAACGTGTCTGTATGTCTCGAGAAACACGAGTCTATCAGTTAAACTCGACCAGCTTACTTGCAAAGTCCACCTTGTCCTTGTCATCATGTCCACCTTATCATCTTGTCCTAGTCTGGAATGAAGTGACTTTTTCTTCTTCTCAGAGGGAAAAAATTGTCAGGATACTGCTTATTTGACAACATAGACGAGGTTATTTGTAAAGTTGAGTGTGGTGTTTTAGTTCGTGTATTCTGCAGACTTATACCACAAAGTGGCGGAGGAAGTATGTAGACCTGGATGGTACTTGTATTTGTTTTAAGACACAAACTCTAAACATTTTATATTCACCCTTAGTGTTGAAAGCCTCCAACTGGTTCCACATCTGTCTCAACTGTGTTGTGTATATGTGTCTTTGCTTGTCTCCTCTTCTTATTCCACTGCATCATGGGTTTGCAGTTCAATACCTGTTTATTGAGGGAGCTATATATCCTCCAGCAAACATGACCAAATCAGATTAAGCGACGTTTTTGATTAGTTCATCAAGATCCATACAAATTATCAAATACATGTATTGCTGATACACTAAAAAAAAAATTCCGATACCCTATGTAACCTAAAAAATTTCGATAGGTTTATGGACTTCGCAGTTTAATTATTTAGCTCTCTGCTTTATTCCCTGGTCTTGCTGTTGTGAAGCATTGGAGTGAGATTTAGCTAAAACTCTGGACATGTTGAGATAGTCTTGTATTTAAATCTAGCCTAGGTACTTAAATATAAGTTTACCTAGTTGGAAAGGCCTGACCCACAGAGCTCTTGGTTATAGATGCTAGCTTGTGTTACGTTTGTTAGCTTAGTTTATGCGTTTGGTTGTTATGATGTACCTTCGCTTTTATTGCTTTTCTTCTCCTTCTCCTGGAATATGATTGTACGTAATGTGCTTGAAGTTGTAGTAGATGAAAATGGGCCATCTTACGAATTCGAAAAAAATTCTAATGTATCCCATTGAACGTTCTACTGTAAACTGCGGGAAAAATTGTAGGGAATGTATTTTGACTTGGATAGCCAAGGTCTTATTCTTGCCGGAATAATAGAGTCCAATCCTAATCAAATTAAAAAGCAAAAAACCGTTTGCAACATAAAAGCCCTAGCAGTAGTGATCAGCAGCATGATCAGGATATTCATTTAAGCAATAACTGTAGCTAAAAATTTGGAGATAGAAAAGTATGCCTAAAATGAAGCATAGCTTTATGGGCTCTTTGTATAGCAAAAATCCAGCTAGTTGGGCTTTTTGATGGCTCTCCACACGCCACGGTGGTATCTTGGGTCGCCAGTTTAGGCTAACGAGCCATGTCGTGTATCCCCAATGAAATAAGTCATTTTGATGTGAGCTTTTCGATTTAAAAAAAAAACTGTGTTAAAATGATATTATTTCATAAGTGATAAAATTATTCTACTATGTAAAAAAAAATTATCAGCTCGTGTTTCTTTTGGTGTAATTAAAGTGTCCATAGATAAAAACTTGTAACGTTTTGTTGATTAATTTAGGAGTGCTTCAGACGTATATAGTATGATCTTTAAAAGTCTAAGGGCTCAAGAGATATAGGCCACTTTCCGTAATGTGAGTTTGTTGGTGTGCCCAGATAAGATAGAGTAGAAAATAACCCTTTTTTCTTTATATTACTTGTTTATTTATATAATTACTTATTAGTATTGCTTATTCCTTATTGTTATTACTTGCTTATGACATATACTACCATGTTTCTTTATTTTGTTATATTCATTGTTTGCTTTATTTTATTTTAGCTGTGAAACACAGAATGGTCGAAAATTTGTCTCGATGTTTGTTTGTTAATTTATAAACATGTTATTCTTTTAAGGAATTCCAGTGATGTTGAAGTCTTGGTTCCCGGAGCTGGTTTAGGACGATTAGCTTATGAAATAGCCAAACGAGGTTACACTTGTCAAGGCAATGAATTCTCACTCTTCATGTTATTTGCATCAAATTTTGTTCTCAACAAGTAAGCTGCCATCTTAATTATAGTTATTAGGCCTGGTTTTACCACTTTACATCTTGTTCTAGTAAAATGAGATGTATGACAGTTGACCAATTATTTATGGCATTGAATTTTCGAATATTTGCTTATATGTTTTAGTCCTTACCAGTGGTGTAATTTTGTCAAAATCCTGGGGGAGGGGGGCAAAGTTGGAGCCAATTTTCCTAAATCAAATGAAAATGACAGTGAAAAATGAAAAATAAGCCATTTAGTACTATAAAAGCAAGGATATACTTATAGAAAACTGACCTGTTTCTCTGGATGCTTGAATCATACAGGCTTACCTTAGTTTTGACAATATTTTTTTGCATAAACTAAATTTGACCTGGGAGGGGGTAAACTGGGGTCTAGAGGGGAAAGTTGACCCCTCCCCTGCCCCATTGAAAATTGCGCCCTTGATCCTTACTATATCCTGAGTTGATACCTGTTGAGATCAAGGAAACATTTCCATTTCCCAAATGCATGCTTGACATTGAGTGGTCAGTAACCTTCAAGTGAAAAAGAAAAAAGTTCCAAATGATCGAGTTCAAGAGTTTAAACAACTTTTTGGCTCTCCCTAACTATCATGCACGATATATAATTATCGTGTACTAATGTACTAACTATAGAACCATCATCTACTCATGTACTAACTATCATGTACGATATAGAAAACTGACGATATAGAAAACTGAACCATCATCTACTCATGTACTAACTATCATGTACGATATATATTGAGAGATACCATTCTAATAATTCTGGAGCTCGTGATTTCACTCAAAAGGTTCAAGAAAGTGTGAGGTACCTGCCTTCTCACCCATAGAAAACCTCTCAAGCATAATAATTCATTTTTAAAAACAATTCAAGATTTTCGGCTCTTTAATCCACAGTGCAAGTAAAAAGCTATCTGTCAAAGCGTCTATTTATTTCATTCTTATTTGCTTTTTTTTAACGTCTATGATTGTTTTTTCATTTGCTATGATTTTGTTAGTTGTTGTTCTCTAATCTGAAATAGAAATCGTAATATCTAATCTGAAATAGAAATAGAAATATCTGTTTGAAAAAAGTATATTTTTCATCTTTTATTGATCTTTCTGTGCATAATCAGTAAGTGTCTGTAACACTACATATATTGCACGTTTATGGATATTTTAAACTGTTTTACAATTGCACGACGGGGTAAAACTAACGAACAGGCCTGGCCAATTCAGTAGACACAGTATCCAATTCTATGTCTGTTTCTGGTTCTTTTGCTTTTTCCCGTCAGTAGAAAATAAAATATTGAAAAGATATTCCTTTTTAATTAAAAGCTGTACTTGCGGATGAATAATCGATGCTAGCCTTCTTCACGCGTGCTGATGGATAAAGAGTTGAAAGGCAGGGGTATTTGCTCTTCCTCATTAAGTATTTCCAAAGTAATAGTTTAAATTTACCCCTTCTTGTCTCTCGGCTGGGTTGATTTGAAATTTTCACTGACAAATTCTTTCGGGGAAGGAGGGGGGTGTAATGGGACGCCGAATTTCATCACGGGGACAAATTCGTTCTTTAATTCCCACAAAAGAGTGCACATTTTTTTTTGCTTTTGTTTTTTGAGCCTATTATCCAACAGGCTTCGTCACTAGTAAAATAATAAACGCTATTTTGTCTCTACCTTATGGACGTTAAACGCATAAAACTTCGTCTATGTGTTGGTTTATTTTATTGAGAAAATCAACATGTTTACCTACCTTGGTAAATGTTGACAGATCACTGCTTGACAGTAAAATGATATTGGAGGGCGGTACTAGCCGGAATAGGTGGATAACGAGAGGTATTAAAAACACGGACAGATGTGGTTCATTGATCCCCGGCAATTCTGGTAAAGACCTAGAAATAAGCTCCGAAAAGTCTACAAAAATTTGAAATTACGATATTTAGTCTGAAAGTGACACATTTGAATGAATAAAAATATTTCATTTTATTTTAATGCCGCTTTATAAAATGTATAAAAGTTTTTTTTATAAATGTATAAAAGTTTGGATTTCAAAGATGTAATTGTTTATTTAAAAGTATGTACCAAATCTACACGTTAATTGAGTATTAAAACTACGGTCTGATCTATTTGCTGGAATAATCTGAGGCCTGATCTTCTTCATTGAATTTCATGGCCTAAAAAATTATTTGTTAACCGTTTGTATGGGAATAGGCCTTTTTTTTATTAGACGAACTTTTACGAAACAATGAAGCTAAGGCTCTGTCAGTTTTTTTTTCGTATGTATCGAAGAGTTGAGTGAGCTATATTTTGTATATTTTTTTTTTTTATTGTTTTTCTTTATTAGTCATAGAGCCGAAATATTTCTTTAGCTTGTGTTTGGGTGACTGTTTTCAAAAAATTCATTATTAACTTTGGTACTTTTGTTATAGCGACCCCACTCAAGAAGTGAAGTTACGTTAATCCTAATAAAATGATGAAAATGTAGTACCTTAGAAACAGATTTGGGCTGTATACTTGCACGTTAGGGGGTGATAGTGGGGTAAGCATAGCGGGTCTGCATGCAAAATGTGTTAGTTACAATTATTCTACATATTATGAAGTAATAATTGGTTTCTAACTTCACGCTGTCCGAAAACTTTACCCGCTTCCTAATGTGTAAGAAATCATTGATGAGCCTTTGATAAATAACAATATAAGAAGTCACATTGCGAAGTGGCGCATTCGATAGGCTTTTTTCCTGTCAAAACAAGCAAAATTTTGCTTTTTTAAGATTGTTTTTTTTTGCAGTGCAGATTTCGGTAGCTCAGAAGTAGCTCATCAAAATTTCCCTTCAGCCAGTTAACCCTAATTTGAGACAGCATGGGGCACCTTAAGAGAAAATGGCCTAATCCATCCTCCTCTGCATCGCAGGGCAGGGTTCAATCCCATCCCCTCAGATTCCAAAAGCTTCTTCTCCTCATTAGGAGACACTTTGCTCTCAACTGGATCCACATCCTTAAAATCAACTTCCATTTCATATCTAAATTTTTATTGAATTATTTGTTTATTGATTTTAATAGGTGCCAAGGATTGAATCATTACCGATTATTTCCGTGGGTTCACACGTACACAAACAATGTTAAAGACGAAGATCAAATGCGGCCATCATTTTTCCCTGACGCGGATCCTTCAGAGCTTCCTCCCAATGCAAGATTCTCCATGGCGGCTGGGGATTTCCTCGAGGTTACTTTCTCTTTGTCTTCTTTTTAGTCTTTTTGATAACGTTAGTTTTTTTTTTTTTTTTTTACTAAGTCTTTTGACTTTGTCATTTTATGAAAAATGATACTTAGCTTGATACGTAGCAATCACAGTTAATTGCACTTTACTGAAAATAAAATACATTTTAATAATTTTCACTTTTTTTACTTTAATAAATAAATAATCACTAAAACTTTAAGGAATAAATATCAGTGTATGTATATCAAATTGACAACCCACGGACCTTTTTTTTTCAGTATAGTGCAAATTATGCTCTGGTCTTGAGAAGGCATGGGGGGTTGTCAGTCCTGCTCATGTTAATTTTTGCTCGTTTTAAGTTTAACTATGTTATTTATTTTAATTTCTGTTCATTTGAGTTCCATTTATTTGTTGGTGATTTGTGGTAGTTTTACGCTTGGAAAATTGTTTGACTTTATTTCTGCTCATTTTTGGCTTAATGGAGCTCTTTACTTTTCTTTTAAAAATCTCTTGACGATTTTTTAATTAATATAGAGAAGGGTCAGCACGGTCTCTGTATAGTGGGAAATTTTAAGTAATGAAAATAATTTATTTATAACCCACTTTTTAACAAAACAAGCTTAGTAAATCACACTAAATAAAAAAAAAAACAAATACGGAAACACATAGACTACCTAAACCTTTATCTCAGACAAAAACACACGGATAATATTATAGTTCGGGCGTAAGAACTTAAAAGGCATGTATTGTTAAATTAGCATTAAGCAACTCAAACGATTGCATAATGTCGGTAGCACCATACTTCTCAAAAATACGTGCATTAAGATGTGAAGTTGGAAAATAGAACAAAAATTGGCAATTTCTAAAATAAGCAATATGGATCTGGCGCAAATCTTTCTTATTCATTAGATACCCCCTTAAAAACAAGACAGATTCGTCACAGTACGAGGAATACATTTTAGGTAAAGCTCTGTTTGAATATTTTCCATGGTTTGGTACAATTTTCACAAATCCAATCTTCAGCTTTCTTTAGCATCTCTCAAAATCTGGAGTTCACAAAAAGGAAAGAATCCCTAACCACCGTAAACTCGCAACATTGCAAATTACTGAGGATTCACAGGACAAGTTATGGGCTGATAATTTGGAATTGAAAACTAGATATGTGTACTTATCAAAGTTTAAACACCGGCAAAAATGCCGCGATATCATAGTCGCACAGACAATGACAAAATAGACTTGGTCCGGCTTAAGACCATCAGATCTTCCGCGTACGCAATATAAGACACATCCGATAAATTATTAAAATACGAACACGCAATTTCTAATAGCAGATTATGAAAGTAAGCTTTGAATAGATAAGGTGAGAGAAATCCATCCTGTCGTACTCCGTTTGAACTGTTATATTACCTTATAACCCTGTACGTGATTTCAAATGAATTTCTATACGAAAATTTAAGTACAAGCATGAGAGAAAGGCTCACTCCAAAATCTATGACGAAGAGTGCCACACTTGCGCATGGCAAATTATGTCAAAAGCCAAAAATCTCGGACAACGCTTAAAGCGGAGAGATCAGGATGAAACTTGATGGGAAGAATAAGCACAAGTCCAAGATAGGTGACTGACATAACCGGACCGGATCCGCTGTCTTTGGTGGAGTTGGGGGGGGGGGGGGGGGGGTAATTCGGAAAAAATTGAAAAAATGAGGTATTTGTAACTTACGAACGGGTGATCAGATCTTAATGGATGAAACTTGATGGGAAAAATGAACAAAAGTTATAGATACGTGATTGACATAATCGGAAAGGATCCGTTCTCTTTAGGGGAGCTGAGGGTCGTTAATTAGGGAAAATTAGAAAAATTGAGGTATTTTAACTTAAGAACGGATGACTAGATCTTAATGAAATTTGATATTTAGAAGGAACTCATGTCTCAGAGCTTTTATTTCAAATCCCGACCAGATCTGTTGAAATTGGTGGGAGTTGGATGGGAAAATCGAAAATCTTGGAAAACGCTTGTAAATGTCGTAGATACGTGATTGACATAACCAAACTGGATCCGCTCTCTTTGGGTGAGTTAGGGGGTGGGGTTCAGTGCTTTGGCGAGTTTGGTGCTTCTGGACGTGCTAGGACGATGAAAATTGGTAAGCGTGTCATGGAGCTGCACAAATTGACTTGATAAAGTCATTTTCCCCGACTCGACCATCTGGGGGCTGAAGGGAGAGAAAAATTAGAAAAAATTGAGGTATTTTTTAACTTACGAGTGGGTGATAGGATCTTAATGAATTTTGATATTTAGAAAGACCTCGTGACTCAGAGCTCTTATTTTAAATCCCGACCGGCATTAAGTCTCTGATTTTCCTTTTGAAGCAATCCATTGATTCTTAGAATTTTGCCAGAGCTCACGCCATATGAGCTCTTGGCTCTTCCGACCTCGTCACAAGTGCCATATGAGCTCTTGTCTATGAACTAAGATCAGACACTTACTACTGCCCTAATTTTATCAATTAAACTGATTATTTTTATAATTACACTGGGAAGAAATGTCAGGTGTCGCTAAACGCTAGGTGACGTTGATAACTTTTTGACGCCATTCTCCACTTATAAGTTTTTCTTACTTTTTGAAAAATCAGTGACAATTTTGCTCCGTTCCCTAGATATTAAAAAAATACGTTTGCCTCCCCCCCCCCAAATTTTTCCGATTAGCTTTTTCAGAGGGTGCAGCTGTTGATGACTTACAATAAACTTAATGAATTCTATATATTAGGAATAAGCATAAAAATCCAATTTGTTTTTATATAATAATTGTTTTCACAATTCCTTCTTTTTCTTAGAGTTTTTTTGTTACTATTGGGCCGAGTCGCTCCTTACTTATAGTCTCTTCCCACGAACCGTTTGATCAGGTTTGTTTCCGATAATCAGAGGGAGTATATGTTATTCATTTTTTTTTCTTACTTATGCCTGAAGGCACGCGAGTATTGCATACAATTCAAAGGTATTCTTTTTACTCATTAATTTGACAAGTTTTCATTAAAAGGTGACAAGTTTAACTTTCAAATATTTTATGTTTCGGGGAGAGGGAAGGGGGTTAAAGGTCTCACGATTTTGTGTTTGGGAGAAGAGGTCAGGATATTTTTTCTTTGGTCCTTGCAAAATAGTATACGCTATAGTTTTTCTTTTTATTCTTATCGTTTGACATACTCTTTGACTAGTTATTAGTACTATCAATATACAAAATATTTCTAGTGTTTTTATTTTTGTTTTTCTCATAATGGACGATTTATTAGATATTCAAGCTGCTGATGACAAACGGCTTTTGCAGTTAAGGGTAGAAGATGCAACAAGTAGGCCTACTGGTAATCTAATTAATGTCCTAAAAGGAATTCTTACCAAGATAAAGAAAATTCCAGGAGGTAGGGACTACATTTGATGTTTTTAAGCGAGTTCAATTTATGTATCATCATTTTTTAGAAGAAAATGCAAAACTCCTGTGCAACAAAAACGATAATCTTCAAAATATAATCAAATTACAGGAAAAATTGGAAAAAAAGACACAATGGCTCCATCCTTCTTTGAAAATCGCAGACAGTACTCTAGTGTTTTGAAAGGTCCTGTAATCTTTTGTATTATTCTTTAGCTTAGTAGCAACGAGGCAATTAATCACTTAAAGAAAAGAGAAAACCCCCGGAAAAAATGGTGCAGAACATAAGCAAAATAATCAGATAAGATATCAGCTAATTGTTGGCTGAAAAAATCACACAAGGCCCAGAAGGTAAAATTATTGTTGAAGTTAATTCGAAACAAGACAATAATGCTCTATGTGTTTGCAATGAAAATTCAGCTGCACTAAAGTGTATTTGGAGATTGCGCAAAGTAATTGAGATCTTATAAAACTTCTTATTACTGGACAAACCGTTGAAGTGGTTACTATTGTTGAAAAAGGAAAAGTTACAGCGTAATATTGGAGATGGGCACAAAATCAGAGGAGAAATTTTAAAAAGAGGAGGCCTCCATTTTGGATTTTTACGCCTACATTACGAAGATTATATTAACCTTATACAATGCACCAATTGCTGTGTTTTTGGCGACAAGAAGTCTGAATATAGGGGTGATTTAACCTGCTTTTGGAGTATGGGCAACCTAATTACAACGAATGTACTAAATCTTTCATTAGTCGTCTATGTTGCCGTTCGTGTTATAAGCGACAGCTCAAATGTGAGCCACATCCCTTACGACTACAGAAATTGCCCGAGAAATGACTAAACAATAAAAAAGATTGTCGATTACAAAAGTGAATGCAGATTTCATAAACTTTATTATTTCTTCAGATTAATGTTCAGCACTCGTATCTAGCTTTATTAGGATTGTATAGAAATATCGAGGTGATCAAACCAGCTATTATTTTAGTTCAAAAGCTATATGTTAATAAAAATTTAAGTCTCTTTTGTACCACTACCGGTGTTTTTCTAAATTCGATCATTTACAAAAATTTTATAGTGCAGCAGCTTTTGTTAAAAGCACGCTGAAACCAGATTTACCTAATGATACTCAACACATGGACGTGTTGTAGTTTCTATTAATACTCATGAAACTTCACAGTCGTGTCAGCTTATTGTTCTTCTTCATATAAAAACCCCTGATAATGTCTGTATACGATTGAAAGAGTTAGAAATACGTCTTCTTTAATATTAAGTGGGAATCTTAATTCTAGAAGTCCTCTTCGGCTTAGCACTAATTATACAGATGGAAGAGGAGTTGAATTGCAATTGTTTTTTTGCAAGTAGGTCATTAGTAGTCGTAAATGATCTATCAGTTGTAAAATATACAAGAATGAATACAACGAGTGCAGGTGTAACCGCCGTTGGAAATATATTCTCTCATAATATTAATATTACATGTAACACTTTAGAACGACAATTTTCTCAACCATGAAAATAAAAGAAAGTGTTTACCGTCTTCATATCAACCCATCTAGTAGTAGTAGTAGTAGTAGAACAATTTTATTAGAAATAAACATTTCTTAATCAATAGCACAACATAAGCGAAGCTTGCGAGGCTGTGCTAAATTCAAAGAAAATAAAGAGACAATATGGAGGATAAGAAAATATGGAGAATGAGACCATATACCGAAATCAACAAAAAAAAAACAAAAAACAAAAAAACATAAACAATACACTCCCTGTGTGACCCCAAGACAACAACAAAAAAACAAAAAAATACATAAATATTACAAATGAATAAGCTATGTAAAATTTATTTTAGTTAATCTGTTTCAAAAGTATACCTACCGAGCAAATTACAATTGTATATTACAATTGTAAATTACAATTGTATATTCAATTGTAAAATATACAAGAATGAATACAACGAGTGCAGGTGTAACCGCCGTTGGAAATCATCTGTCCCATGATGTTTACGACTGCGATAATCGTCTGTACCGTGATAGTTAGTGTTAGATTGTCCCAGTCTTTCAGATCATGGTTACATTTAAGCTATGGTGTTCTATTGACGACTCCTCTGGTATGACTGATCCACCTTTCGATACAGGAAAGCGAATTGGAATATATTTTAAACAACATCAACGACGCCTTTGGAAAATAATCAAGAGATTGACAAATGTATTTAAAGCCTTAAAACTATGATACAAGTCGGAACTGAAATTGCAATACGCGAGGGAAAACCTATCATTCTCAACAAGTATGCAAGATGGTGGACCCCAGAACTAACTGAATTACGGCGAAATTACAGAAGAGCATTTTAAAAATTTAAAATTCACGCAAATGAAAAAAAAATGTCATTCTATGATAATTTTCTATGTCAAAACTTGAAGATTGGAAGAGACTTTATAAAGATAAAGGTAGCTTAGATCCCTGGAGTATAACACATAAAATATGCTTTTAGCATCTCCTATTCATTTTGTAAACAACAACGGTATACTACGCAAACTCGTATCAAGACGCTGGAAAAGTGATGACCACTCAATTTAAACTTCTTTTCACCGCCAGATTTGAGGTCAAGTCGTTTCTACATGAGATAACAACCGAGATACATGGCCACTAATAACACTTGATACATTACGAGATGCTGTTAATTTTCTTAAACCATTGAAAGCTCCTGGCTTAGATGGTATTGTCAATATAGTTATTAAAAAAAATTTCACCTCTTAAAACAAAAGATAAAAAATTTCAAAAAAATCACGTCTTAGCTCCCATTTCACTTAAAATATATGATGCATGTTTGAATATCAATTATTTTTCAGAGGATTGGAAATAAGCTAAACTAGTAGTAATTCCTTAGCGAGGGAGAATTAATGACGATTAGATTTTATTTATAAAATTTAACGACGGGTTTCATAATGACGGGAGAATTAATGACAGTTCAACAATTTTCAAGTCTTAGCTACCATTTCCCTTAAAATATATAATTCATGTTTGAATATAAATTTTCCAAGGATTGGAAATAAGCTAAATTAGTAGTAATTCCTTAGCGAGGGAGAATTAATGACGGTTTACCGTCTTCATATCAACCCATCAGCTTGATACCAGTCTTTGGCAAAGTATTCAAAAGAATTTTATCATATATTTTGAATGATTTGAGTATTAATAAAAAATGGATTTCTAAAAACTTGTTCAGATTTGTTAAAGGTAAATGCCCTGACAAGGTCGTCAATAGTGAAAGATAATAAAAAGATGAAAAAATTTACACTTTGTCTTCGCTTTGAGATCAAAGGTGTCTTCGACTGCATGGCACCCCGGAAGTTCAAAAAAGTTGTTAGAATCAGGTTGTCTCACTCCTCTAGTTATGTTGATTAAAAGTTATCTATCAGATCGATCAGTTTCTTACGGTGATAAAGCTGGTAACATAACTCGTATCCTTCAAAAATTATGTCTGTGAGGAAGGATACTCTCCGTTTTATAGTCTATTAATCTGGACAACTCGCTTCGTTTAAAGTTACCTACAGGCTGCTCAATACAAGTGTATGTTGATGATATCAGTGTAACAGTATCTTCGAAACATGTGAAAATTCTAGATTATATAGCTTGAAAGATATTGACACTATTAGAAAAATGGGCAGATGGAAATTTCGATGTTTTAAAAATGCGAAGCTATCATCTTTTTGAAGAAAGAAGAAATTACACAGATTAACCTTCGATTTTTTAGTCATAGAATACCAATAAGCGATAAAGTATCATACTTGGGCTTAATTTTAGATATAAATTTGCTTCGGAATGACCATGTTGAAAGTAAAGTAAAAGTCGCTAGACAATATTCAATAAAATTGTTATGTGCCGCCAGAATCAGTAGGGCGTTTTAAACCATTCACCCTAAGAAAATTTTATAAAGCTGCTATTAAATCGACTATTTTATATGCAATACCTGTATGGTTGTCAACGCTGAATAAAAAGAAACTTGTAAAAAAGTTAATTTATGACAAAAGAATTTCTATGATTTTAATTTCTAAAGCTTTTTTATCCGCTAAAACTGAGACAATAACGGCTTTAGCAGGATGCCTTCCTATCGACTTTAGAGCCAAAGAGATAGCTTTCACCAGATATCTAAAGAGAGGAAGGCCTGTTTATTGGCCACCTCTGAATAATTTAAATAGCCATAAATCAAATAAACATTTATATTATACTGACTCGCAAGCAAATTATGTACTCGGTAATTTCTTTTCTACCTCTAATACTATGAATGAAATTCGGAAAACTTTACGAAAAAACCTATATATGAAATGGTATAAGTTATTCTACCTAGCCGTTAAGCCCTGGGCCCAGTTTTTTAATAATTGCATTAACCTTCTTCGAGTTGTAAAAACTTCTCCTAATTAATGAAGGGCTTTGTCTTCTTATTAGTTAAGTGATAAAGAGACTTAAGTGAATAAAATCATTCATTCCATACAAAATATTTTCTTTAGTCAAAGTTCGACTAATTATATAAATTAAATTGAACTAATTCACTTCCAGATTTATACGGAGAAGGAAACATGGAATTGTGTCGCAACTTGTTTCTTTGTTGATTGCGCTCATAATATCGTTTCTTTTATTGAGACTATTTGGAACATTCTGAAACCTGGTGAGTTCCACTAGATTTGTATTTACTTACATTTTTTTTAACAGATTGTTTTGGAATCGCACCCTTTTCCTGACCTTATAGCTTTTTTAAAGCTTTTTGGAAAGTTCTCTTCAGGATCGATTTTTATGGCACTTGGTATTAACCAAGTGACATATAGCGATCGCAAATTCTGTCGGTCTTTTGGTTGGTCTGTCTGTCCCAGTTTTGCTAGTTTAGGCACTTCCAGATAAGCTAGGACTATGAAATTTGGCAGGCGTATCAGGGACCGGACCAGATTAAATTAGAAATTGTCGTTTCCCCTATTCGACCATCTGGGGGGGGGGGAGTGGGCGGACGGTTAATTCGAAAAAATAAGGTATTTTTAGCTTACGAACGGGTGATCGGATCTTAATGATATTTGATATTTAGAAGGATATCGTGTCTCAGAGCTGTTATTTTAAATCCCGACCGGATCCGGTGACATTGGGGGAGTTGGAGGGGGAAACCTAAAATCTTGGAAAACGCTTGGAGTGGAGGGATCAGGATGAAACTTGGTGGGAAAAATAAGCACAAGTCCTAGATATGTGATTGACATAATCGGAACGGATCCGCTCTCTTTAGGGGAGTTGGGGGGGAGGGTTAATTCTGAAAAAATAGAAAAATGAGCTATTTTTAACTTACGAAGTATTGATCGGATCTTAATGAAATTTCATATTTAGGAGGACTTCGTAACTCAGATCTCTTATTTTCAATCCCGACCAGATCCAGTGTCATTGGGGGGAGTTGGAGCGGCGAACCGGAAATCTTGGAAAAGGCTTAGAGTGGAGAGATAGGATGAAACTTGGTGGGAAGATTAAGCACAAGTCGAAGATCCGTGGCTGACATAGCTGGACCGGATCCGTTCTCTTTGGGGAGCTGGTGGGGGGGTATCTGTATCTTACGAATGGGTTATCGGATCTTAATGAAACTTGATATATAGAAAGATGTTATGTCTCAGATGCTCCATTTCAATTTGAATCGGATCCGGGGACATAGGGGGTTGGAGGGGGGAAACAGAAATCTTGGAAAACGCCTAGAGTGGAGAGATCGGGATGAAACTTGATGGGAAGGATAAGCACAAGTTCTAGATACGTGATTGACATAATTGGAACGGATCCGCTCTCTTTGGGGGAGTTGGGGGGGGGGGTGTTAATTCAGAAAAATTAGAAAAATTGAGGTATATTTAAATTAAGAATGGGTGACTAGATCTTAATGAAATTTGATATTTAGAAGGAATTCATGTCTCAAAGCTCTTAGTTTAAAGCCCGGCCTGATCTGGTAACATTGGGGGGATTTGGAGGGGGAAACCAGAAATTTTGGAAAAAGCTTAGAGTGGAGAAATCGGGATGAAATTTGGTGAGTAGAGTAAGCAAATGTCGTAGATACGTTATTTACGTAACCGGACTGGATCCGCTCTCTTTAGGGGAGTTAGGAGGGGATCCAGTGCTTTGGCGAGTTTGGTCCTTCTGGATGATCTCGGACGATGCAAATTGGTAGGCGTGTCAGGGACCTGCACAAATTGACTTGAAAAAGTCGTTTTCCCCCATTCGGCCATCTGGGCGGCTGAAGGGAGAGGGAAAATTAGAAAAAAGAGGTATTTTTAACTTAAGAGTGGGTGATGGGATTGTAATGAATTTTGATATTTGAAGGACATTGTGTCTCAGAGCTCTTATTTCAAATTCCGACTGGCATTAAGCCTTTGATTTTTCTTTTAAATCAATCCATTGATTCTTAGAATTTCGCTAGAGCTCATGCCACATGAGCTCTTGGCTCTTTCGACCTCGTCACTCTTGTTAGCTCTTGTTTTAGATTAATAGCACATGCACTCGATAACCTGAAACCGTGTCATTACCGTGTCACGGCCTTATAGGTATGCGGAGCGGGTGGGCGCTAGGTTTGAACTCCTCCCCCCTGAAATTTTTGCCTGAATCATTAAAAAAAACATAAAAAATGGATATTAACAAAGAAATTTGTGCGATATTGCAACATTAACAGTTATGTGGTACTGAGTAAATGAAAGAGGTCTTAAGTGCCGGACAGAAGCTACGTTTTTCAAGCGCCAGGTAATGGTGCCAAAGCGAGTATACAGCTTTTTCAGGTGAAATTAAATAGTGGAAAAATAGCTCATGGGCACTGCTATCAGCATCGTGGTGCTGATTAGATGAAAGAGGTTTAAGGGCCGGACAGAAGCTACGTTTTTCAAGCGCCAGGTAATGGTGCCAAAGCGAGTATACAGCTTTTTCAGGTGAAATTAAATAGTGGAAAAATAGCTCATGGGCACTGCTATCAGCATCGTGGTGCTGATTAGATGAAACAGGTTTAAGGGCTGGACACAAGTTTCAAGGGCCATTATACTGTTTCCCAGTTCATGAGGGTAATCAAAAAGTTTATGAGATTAGTACAGCCAGCAGTATAATGGTGCAGAGTAAATGACAAAGTTGTAAGTGCCGGACAGAAGCTGCGTTCAAGCTAAGAACAGGCGTTTTTAGCAATACGGGTATATTTTTGCCATGTTGTTGACCTATAAATCAACTCTCTCTTTTTTTTTTTTTTTTAATGTTTGAGATTTCGACTTAACAAAACTATATCTCAGATGCTGGATTTGTATATTGTGCTTGTTAAAAGATTTTAAGACCATCCAATTCAGTCAGCACGCTTATTTGTGGCTTGGCAAATTTTCTTTGGATGTTAAGTTTTACAAATTTTTAATATTGGCCAAGAAAATCTTGTTTTGTCTGATATCCCAGCTTCGTGTGCACACATTTAGTTTTAAAACGATGGAAGAAGGTGCTTTATTTTCCCTTTTTTACGGTGTGGGGGGGTGAGGATAACTAGAATATTAACAGGAAGTGGTAGATGGCGGTGTTTTTTTCTCTCCCTCTCCAGGGACGAGTTTCCCCTTTTGTCAGTATCTTACTCTTTGATAGCTATTAAACGAACTCAGATTGTTTAGGGACACTCGATTACATTTTGTTTTTGGTTAATGTAATGGTACATGTTAATGTAAATAGCATAAAACCTGTTGTGATACTATTGGTGAAAAAAATATGTAGAATCTTCGAAGTCAGGGTCCTACAAGCTTAGAGGTCAGGTTTCATAAAAAAAAAGGGGATCACATGCGAAAAAAGCTTATAAATTAATCTGAAAAAGTTGAGAAATGAGGTTGCAGTTAATAATCTAGGTATCAAAGAAAATCTCAATCTGTGTATAAATCTGATGATTGGTAAACCTTATCTTCTCTTTTATTTTTCTCGGTAAAATAAATTGCGAAAAGCCTATGGCTTTCTCCTGTGTTGAATAAAATAAATAGTAAATAAATCTATAATAAATAAAGATTTGTTTTTCAAGTTGAATTTTAGGAATTTCGCAGAAAGTCCCTCTGAATAAGTTAAAGCACAGATATAAATTTTAAAATTTGCCGGGAACGAGCTTCCAAGTTAATCAGCCAATTGTTGGGCTGCTAGTAAGTTGTAAAATTTTGAAAAATAAGAAAACAATTTTTCTACAGTATATATAGGGGAAAATAGGGGATAAATTATTTTTAGTGTTTGTGTATGTACGAGTTTTTTCTTCTTCTGAAATTTTATACAAATCTGAAATTTTAGACGGACCAAAATCTTTAAGAACTCCAGCAGTACATTTTAAGCTTGATTTTTTCATTACTTCAACGCAATGGCCAGAGGCTACTGTAAAAATATAGAGGATTAAGCATATTGGTATCATAGGGGGTTGCGCGCCCTCTAGAGTTTCTTTTGCTCTCCTCTACTTATCGACAAAACCTTTTCTGGGTTTTATTTTTTTTTTTCGACAATTGCATCTTTTGGTATTTTTCATTGAAAAAAAAATGACAAATTAGTCCTCCCCCTAAACTTTTGCGAATTAATGCCACTGATCAAGCAGAGGCCAAGAGAAAGAAAGCTTTCCAAATTATATTGAAAAGATAAAGTTCGATCTCATATCTAGCTTTTTCAAGGTAGCCAAAGATTAATGTTGTGTAACTTTTTACCTTTCTAAAAAGATTATCACAGATAAATGGAAGGAAAAGAGAAATAAATCTGAGGAAGTTAAGAACAAACTTTTTAACGGTTTCTTGAAAAGACAATGTTTTTAGGACAATTTAGCAATTGTCTACGCTTATAATATTTTGCCATCAGCGTAGGCACTAATTTTGTTATGTTTAATTTTATGGTTGTCTGTAGTTATTAAGTGGCGGAATTAAAGGTAGTCACTATATCATTAATTAGTGATTGGAATGGTAATAAAATAAGGGTCTTCTTCCAAAGGGCGGTGACGAAAATGTAGCTTATGGCTGATAGTAGCTACCTTTTTAGTTATTTCGACTAAGCATGCCTCTCCTAGGCCAAGGCAGGCTAGTGCGTCCAAGGATTCGGTCGGCTAGATATAAATCAGTGTAGTTTTAACTAGACAACCCAGGATTAAACTAGCCAGGGCAGATTAATGTTTATTTAAATTAAATCAATGTTTAATTTAATAAAAGTATAAAAATTATCCTAATGCAACCTTCTCTTTCAATCACAAAAAGTAATGACGTCTACAAGCAGTCTATGTCTATTTTCTCGTCTAAAGGAAAAGGAATTCAGAGCTCGGAATTTCACTTAATCCCCTATCCCTCCAATCAAACTAGGCCTAAGATCAAAATATTTGGACCAAATTTTTAGAAAGTTAGTTCATCTGCCATAAGCTGTAGTCACTATCCCCAGAAAGCAATTCCCGATTGTGTGGCGTCAGGAAGGGCATTACCCGAGTTTACCTAACAACAAAAGTAACTCCGTAAGTTCATGATATGTTTAACCTCTTTGTATTTTATTATGGATTCCTTCATAAATCTGCACTATCCCCTTTCTAGTGGACCTAATCCATTGATCTTCTAATTCAACTTACTCAAAGAAGCATGTATAATCAAAACTACTAAAAACTTATGTCCCGTTCTCTGTCCTTTTTAAGGAAGAAAAATTATGCTTTCCGTGAGGGTTATGGTTAAAGAGCGGTATGGAATTGTGATCTTATTTTATTTATTTTTTGTAGGTGGCATATGGATAAATCTCGGTCCTTTGCTGTACCATTTTGCCGATATTCCAGGAGAGAAATCAATCGAACCCAGTTACACAGCCGTCAGAGAAGCCATTACTGGATTTGGATTTACATTTGAAGTAAGTGTTCTTTGTCTTTCTCTCTTTGAGCAACAATTTTCAAAAATAAATTAAGGTCAAAGGGCTTCTTCTTCTTTTTCTTTAAAGAATAAAATCATGGGGAAATTTTTTTTAAACCAAAGGATCGAAATCTGCAATTTATAGCCACGATAATTTATATGTAGAAACTATTAAATTATCGAAATTTGTAATTTTGAAGATGCCGAGAAATCAAAATTTTTCTACCGATATACTGATTAGAAGTCTCAAATATCTACAAACTGATTGAACTTTGGTGTTACCCAATTACCCTTATCCATCATTTTATATGGGCCACTTCTTATAGTGTTCATGTTATGAATTAACCGTTGTCTGGATTTCTCAGATATCGTCCTGCCTTCTAAGGGATCACATCAAAAAGTGCTCAAACAGTTGGGCAGACGCTTATATTCTTATTTATGGTGTTGAGTGTGTTTCTGAATATGTGATAAATTTGGATTTTGCTCAATGACATTGAGAAATTTTTCTTGTTATAAATCTAATAATAATAATAATTTATTTTTAGCCTATAATAAACAACGAGACAAACGCGGGGCAATGAATTAAAAGAAAAGGAGTCCAAAATAAAAAACAATCAACTAGAACAAAAACATGGGATAAAATGGTTTAAGCTTTGAAATAGCAAGGCTGATTGAACTTAGATTTTATCCGATTCTACACCCTATACGTCATTTAATAGGGCCGTTTCACACAGTATCAACAAGGCCATGGCATCCATTTTGTACTTTTATTCTGAAACGTAGTAATATTGGTCTAACAATAGTTGGTTTCCTTTAAAAAAATTGACCTCCTTGTTCAAGTATTGCCCCCTCTCCCATAAAACTTGGCTCTCGATCCATTGCTTGGCGATTCTCAATAAATGTCTTTTCTGCAAATGAAAGATTTCTAACTTCAGTTTAGACATTCAACTGTCGAATAGACAGATATTAATTTCCCAGTTTGATGGATAAACTGATAAGGCTAAACTTTAGTCTTTAAAGAAGGGGTGCTTTATCTTAAAAAGCAGAAAACAGGATTTTAGACAACTTTGTGTATACATTCTAGAAAAATGTATGTCTTCTGTATCTGCTTTGCTTAGTGTGTCTACTTTAGATATTTGTTGGAACGATTTAACCTTTCTAAATCGTTGATATTGTGCTTTGATTCATTTCAAAGCATTGGCAACACTGGATAGAATTGTTGTGAAGAATAAAAGAATCTATATTTGCGAACCTACACTGTGTGTTGCTCGAAATTCGTCGTGTGTAGTGCTTCCACTACCCTTGAATTTTTGGACTTGCTCTGAATAGAAATTAGTTTTTCCAGTCTCTCCCTGAAAATTGACGTTCGCAAACACACTAGTTTTAACGCGAAATACAAATAATTATTTTCGCTAACGTTAATTAATTTTTGAAACGCCGCTTCTGATCTTTCCCCTGCGAACTAAACTTATTTGGCACTGTTTTACTAAGCGAAAGATTGTCGGGGAAAAGGAGGCTTTTTTTTTTTTTTTTTTTTTTTTTTTTAGCTTGTTGAAGTCACTAGGACGAAGAGAATTTGAAAAACTATTTCAAATAAAAGAAAAACGAGAATACAGTTGAGACCAATGTGTTAATATTTTATCAATTTGTGATTAAAATTTTAATCTGAGAAAGCTACTAAAACAGCCTGGGTTTTTACACTATTTTTTTTTATTTCAGAAAGAGGAGCTTGGTGTAAAGACCACTTACTGTCAAAACCCTTCATCCATGTTGCAGTATGAGTACAATAGCGTGTTCTTCGTTTGTCGTAAGCCTGTCGATGCTCCAGTGGTCAATTCAATGGCTTTTCATACTATTCGGTGAAGCAACATGGTTCTGTGTGATTGGCCTTTTTCTTTTTTTTTTGTTTTCTTTTTTATAATTTTAATTCCTTATTAGTAAAATTTCGAAATAATTTTGAATAAAGGATAGTTTTAACTAAAAACGAAAGCTGAAAATCTCAGTTATTCATTTTAATACCTAGAGCTTGTGCACTTTACAGGTTTTGGACTTGACCGCCAGTAACAAGCTTTTAATGACATTGTTTTATTTAAGAAATAAACCAGTGTTGCCACACCTTATGATTTATTACTAGTCTTAGATTTTTTTTTTTCGGCCGTGATTCGTTAAAAGAAGGTTATCTTGCTGCATAGATAGCCTTTTCTGAATATTCAGTTTTTAAATATACTTTTAGTTGTAAAAATAAAAAATAGAGACTTTGGAAAGTATTTTAAGGAAATATGCAATCTTGTCGTAAAATCTCTCAAAAAGTTTTCTTTTTTTGGGACAGAGGCTAAGTAATAACAGGTTTTCTCTGCTGTACGGGATGGATCTTGCCCAAATGTTAAACAATTGCAAATGTCAGGGAAAAGGGGGATGACTAAAAATAGGACGACTTTGAGCCATAGTATACACTTTTAACTTGCATAGATTTTCGTAAAAAAACACCTTTGTTTTCCTTTTAAAGCCTTGTAATACACGGGACCTTTGATTGTAAAAGTTCACGACAATCAACATTTTTTTTTTTTTTTTTTTTTTTTTTTTTACTCATGAAAATTTAGGTTTTAAACTAAATTTGTTCAATAAAAGGGTTTTTTAGTAAAGCATAAGATGATAAAACGTCATAAGTGAGATGCATTTTTTATTTGCTCGTATTTCGTCTTGGTGCTCATTCAACTTGTTTTTGTTCAATGTTCTTAAAGCCAATCTCTATTTTGTGTTTTTCACAAGAATGAGATAGAAAAGGCCAATTTCTTTTGAAATAGAAACCAATTTTAGTATTGTAGTTTGACGGATTGATAGAAAAAGCAACCAAAGAGCTTTTGGGACAAATTTGTTGAAATTGGAACAATGGAGACTGGTGGATCCCAGAAAATGTCAGATGGAGATCGGCTTTTTAGTAATGTATCACAATAAACTGCGCAATGTCCTTTTTTACACATGAAAACTCGCAAGTCTTTAAAAGTAAGACAATATCTCTTTAATAAGGCGAAAGAAAACAAACGTTAAAAATTAGATGCATTTTTTATTCCCTAGAAGTTGTATCGTAACGCAAAATTTAATCTTCTTCCAATTCTTTTGAAATTTTGATTCTTTCGGTAATGTTCCTCTTCTTTTGATTTCCGCAATGAACATTCTCTTTCTTTTTTCTTCCAAAAATCCAATAGATTGCCAAAAACCGTAAACCCCGAATGGAGTGGAAAGAGGTCGTAGGAAAGGATTCAAAAGAAATTGGGACTTCTTGGGAGGATGTAAAAAGGGATGATGTGAATAGATTGAAATGGAGGAGAAGCGTGCGTAGCAGTGTTGGCCTCAGGTGGCTTGATGCTGCAGTGAGTTGTTAGCAGTAAAGGTTAAACAAATACAGTTAAGAGAAAAGTTCAATAATAGAGCGTAAAAATAATAAACGCCAAAAGTGACACACTCAATTTCCTAGTGCTTCTTCGTAAAACTCATTTAACTGATTTTTCTTCAGTTTTCTTCACAATTTTTCGTAAATGGTGATAGTTCGGCAGGATTTTTGACAAGAATTCAATTTGAGGTGCTTGAGCCTAAAAAAAGAAGTTCCTCCACAAATAAGTACTTAATTAAAAACTTCTAACTATAAAGTTAGTTTAGAAGAAAATATCAGGTTACCAGTAGCCGAAAAAAAAATGAGGCGAATCATCTGACGACATTAGACTTTACAGTCTAATGTACATCTTTACAGTCTAATGTAGCGGTACCGATCTCAGTGTTATGGCCCGTCCATTCAAAAAGTGCCATGGGGAGTTTGGGGCCAGCCATCCTGTTCTTCGCACACCCTTCCTGTTTACCTTTCCTAGATTTCTCCATATATCCATTTAGAGTTAGGTCGACTCTGGCTGAGCTTACAGTTACCCCACAGAACCCCGTTCCAAATCAAATTATCAGTGACACCACGACTCGAACCCCTGCCCTCGTGGGCAAAGGATATCAAGTCTAGCGTCCGACAGAACCACAGTCAAGCTAACATCTCCGACAGAATCGTCTGAATAAAGCCGGAAAAGCCAAGTTCTAGTACCTGATCATAAAATAGTAATCCAAGTTACTACTTGCCAAAGAAAACAAGGGCAATACGAATCGCCTGAAAGAGCATAATTCGCGTACTTCATCAGAGAATGATAGCCAGACAGTTAGTTGAAAAAAAATCTCGACATTTGAGTTTGACCGTTTGAAAAACAGTCGAAAAACAAAGCTCAATTACTTAACTAGAAACTAATAGCTTGAAAATTGGTTTTTTAAAAATACAATCTCGAAATCCTGGTTTACGAAATCCTAAATTTACATGCTAAGACTGCCACTCTAAAGACTAGTCAGACTCTGGATATTAATTAGGAGAAATTTTTATAGTTGTTCCCTCACAGTTGTATCCATGCTTATGGTAATTGATGACATCAATTAGGCCTAATACCTGTCAGCCAAGTGTCAACATGGTTTCAGGATAGGCAGGTGGATTACAGTAAATTGCAGCTAGGAGCAATCTAGGGATTTCTCCTTGTTGAGCTCCAGATGATGAATTGAGTTGTACTCAAAATTCTTTAGAGACCAGTTACTGTTGCATGATCAGTAGAATTTCAACTGAGTGAATAGGCTCAAACTAGCCTAGAATGACTCAGTTTATAGGTCTAGATAAAGAGATCCTGGTGGATCTTTTCTCATTGACCAGCTTAATGCATTTCGGAAGGTTCCACATCACAAACCAAAGTTTAAACCGGAATGGCAGTGATCAAATAAAAAAAGTAATCAATTGGTTCATGGTCTTCTTGACACACAGAATTCAGGTTATGGTTGTTTATACCTCAGATAGCTCACTAGTTTATTCCTAGCAGAAAAGATTACAGTACCCCAGGGCATTCATCTTGGCCCAACTCAAGCATTTATATTAGTGATGCCCCTGATTGCTCAACAATAAAGTAAATTGTTGTGCAGACAACTCTATGCTTACAGAGGCAGTCAAAACTACTGAAACAAGAACCATCCTACAGGAAGACCTAGTTAGAATAGCAAACTGGTCAGAAAATTGGCTGCTAGAGCACAATGCTGACAAGTGCAAGGCACTCCACCTTTGTCCAAGTAACTGTAAGTGACAGTAGTCAATACTAAATTCCAGACCCAGCAGCTACTCTAACTGACACCAACAGAGGAAGAGCATTACCTTGGTGTCAGGATAGACTACCAGCTAAAATATTTTGCAGGAAACTCCCAGCTTCTTCTCAATGGCTGACAAGCAATACCCTCTAGCATGCATTGTCAAACATATGACATTTTTTTGGTATTTTCCTGCAAAATTTTAATTTACTCCCTATTGACTCCCAATGACACTGTTCTGGCACACATTAAACTTTTCGTATATTCACTTTTCTCTTTATGAAACTTGTACATTGATTTTTCTCATTGTGAAACTGG
Source organism: Artemia franciscana (assembly GCF_032884065.1). Classification (NCBI taxonomy): domain Eukaryota; kingdom Metazoa; phylum Arthropoda; class Branchiopoda; order Anostraca; family Artemiidae; genus Artemia; species Artemia franciscana. The sequence continues at coordinate 12,875,746 of NC_088872.1, read as the reverse complement.
TTTTATTCATGTAACCTGTTGTATCCTGATTTGTGTTCATGGAACTTGTTGCATGCTGGTTTTTCTCTTGAAATTTGTTGCATAATGATTTTTCTCTTGGTGAAACTTATCAGTTACAGTTTCTCCTTGTGAAACAGATTTTGTTCATGGAATTTATTTAGTCCTGATTTTTGTTAGTGAAACATGTTGTAAATTGATTTTTCACTTTGTAAAGCTTGTACATTGATTATTTTCCTTGTGAAACTGATTTTGTTCATGGAAGTATTTGCCTGCTGATTTTTTTGTTCTTGAAACTTGTTGCCTATTGATTTTTTTTGTCTTTGTAAAACTTGTACATTGATTTTTCTCCTCATGAAATTGATTACGTTCATAGAACTGTTGCGTGCTCATTTTTGTTTGTTTATGAACTTGCAGCATGCTGATTTATGTTTGGGAAACTTAATGTATTTTGATTTTTCTCTTTGTGAAATTTGTACATTGATTTTTCTTCTCGTGAAGCTGATTTATTCATAAAACTTGTTGCATAATGATTTTTGTTCATGAAGCCTGTTGCAGGCTGATTTTTGTTCATGCAACTTGTTGCATGTTGATTTTTCCCTCGATAAAACTTGTACAATTTTTTCTCTCCTCATGAAAACGACTTTTTTTTATTCAACTTAATGCGTGTTGATTATTGTTTGTGGAACCTGTTGCGTGCCCATTTTTGTTCATGAAAAATGTACACTGTATTGTTCTTTATACAAAACTATTATGCCTCAATTGAGAGCAGAGCTTTTAAGGCTGGGACAGTATAAAGACATAGAATAATTACCAATATCTCATCATACTAATAATTCCAAAAATTAACATGGTAAAAAACAAACAAATAAAAAAAAAAATCCAAAAGAGAAGTAATAAGGATAAGTAAATAAATAATATTGGGCAGGAGGGGCATGGGAGGCCATCCCAAACACAGGGACACAAAATTTTAAATTTTTGAAGGTCCATGTAAAAAATTTCCAAGTATTCTTATTGCCCTATCTTGTAGTAACTGTAAGGGTTTTATATGCTTCCAAAGGTATTAAGATAACCAGTTGAGCAGTAATTCAAATAAGAAGCAGTTAGAGAATGGTAAATTATTTCTAACATGGAAAATGGAAAAATATTCTTCACACAATACATTGACCAAATATTTTGAGCAAGTTTTCATCTTAGATACTCAATATGATTATGAAATGACAAAAGGGGTTCAAGAAAAACTGCTAAATAACGATATGATTGTGACCCTAAAAATTTCTTGATCACCAACCTGAAGCTCATGACAAGAAATCTATAGAGTGGCCTATTTTGAACAACCAAAAACCATAAATTTAGTTTTTGTAAAATTTGGTACTAGATTATAGGAAGCAAACCCTCAATTAACTGAAGTAAGTCTTATAATTAAGTTTTCAATCAATGTTGATGAATCCTTAGATTTAATAGATTAGAATTGCACGGCAAATATTCTCCTGCAAAGCTTGTGGAAGATTATTAATATAAATCAAAATAAAAGTGGACCTAATACTGAGCCTTGGGGGACACCAATATCATTAAGAGTTTTCAAGTTAGTCATTTTTCCACCAATATCTACAGTCACAATATCATAATAGAAACTGGGAAACCCTCCCCTGGGGGTCATAATTTCAGGTGGAGGAGGAAGAAGGCCCCTCAAATGTACACTCAGCAGGGCCAACTGCCGTGTTCACGCGTCAGATGAGTTACAAACCTTCTCCCAGTAATGGGTTAAATTGCATGGTGAAGCAGAACACCATCGTGGGAGGATCCTCTATAGGAGGACAACTGCGGAAGGGCGTAAGATCCAGATTTATGGACAACGGCCTCTGTAAAGGGCTGCCTCGACCCTTTCGGGGTACCTGCAAGACTGGGAAACTTGCGGTCAATTTTTCCCACTTGAGGAGTGGCGCCCCTCGAGGAAATTATAGCCTAGTAAACAACACAGCACTCGTACGGGATTCTGATTATTGGATAATTTTCTGGGCTTGGTTTGTTTTGATGGGCGTTTTCGGGCTGAAAAACCTCTTCCTAGCTAATTTATCTACTATGGGCTGCCTCCCCGTAGTAGCATAATATTTGTAGGCATGAATATATAATGAGTCGGAGGTAATAGGCTTGGGACTGTCTGTGCAGGATTTCGACTCTTGTTGATAGAAGAGCATCGCCAAGTGCTGAAAACCATGTTGTGACCAAGATGGGCCCAGGATTGCACAAAGCCTCCAACTTACTGGAGGTCCCAGGGACTTCTTGCTGTCCGGTTCTAAGCCGGCTTAAGCGCTTCGGTGTAGACTTGAGAAGATATGTTGGTCCCCATCCTGCACTGGTATCCGGGATCACTGCTTTTCTTGAGGCCAAAATAATTTCAAAGATTTAAAGAACATGAAAATTGGAACTTGGAATGTTACGACGTTAAAAAATGACTATCGCATCGACATTTTGACTGACGAATTCAGACGGTTTGAACTGGATTTATTAGGAGTTTCAGAAACTCATATCCCAGGGGTAGGAAGCATGAAATTAGGTGACATAGAATTTGTTTACTCAGGAAGGAAGGATGGGGTACATAGACAGGGAGTAGGGCTCATGATGAATAAGGAAGCTGCTAAGTCTTGTTTAGGCTGGGAAGGTATTAATAATAGAATACTAATTGCTCATTTTATGACTAAAAAGTTTAGGGTATCAGTTATAGTAGTATATGCCCCCATTGAACCAACTGATGGAGATACTAGTGACTCAGATGAATTTTACTTACAGTTACAGGAGCAAATAGACGGGGTACCAGGTAGAAATATGGTGTTTTTGCTAGGAGATTTTAATGCCCAGGTTGGTAGAAATAGGGATAGATGGTATCCTAGCCTAGGTAATTTTGGTGTAGGAAAAGAAAACAGTAATGGCTATAGACTTTTGCAATTTTGTAGGTATAACAACCTAGTTATAACCAATACGGTGTTTGGTCACAAAATGGCCCATAAGTTGACATGGTATTCACGTGATGGTAAGACAGCAAACCTTATTGATTATGTTATTGTAAACAGAAGACTAGCAGGATCAATACAAGATACTAGGGTGTATAGGAGTGCCGTTATTGATGTTAAAAGTAAAGATCACCATCTAGTAGTGTCTAAGGTTAATTTAAAGCTGAAATTTCGGAAGAGTAACTCCCTCCCGGAAAGTTATGATGTTGGTAGACTTCAGGATGAAAATTTGAGAAAAAAATTCCAGGAACAGTTGAGTACTAAACTTGAGGGTTTAAAATTTGACAATGTGGAAGATGGATGGAATAATTTCAGAAAAACAATTTGTGAAGTTGCTGATGGTGTCCTAGGGAAGAGTGCTAAGACAGCAACTAGGAATATTAGTGAAAAAGCTTTAGGTTTAATAGAGAATAGAAGGGGTTTGTATAAGAATTATCTGAGCGATAGGTCGTATGAAAACAAAAGGAATGTAAAGAAAGTGGAGAAAGCATTAAAATATGAACTAAGGAGATGTGAAATGGAGGCGATGGATAAAATTGCTGAGGATCTGGAAGATGCGGCTAGACGGCATAATAGTAAAATATTGTACTGGCATGTTAATAAATTGAAAGGGAGTAGCCGATCCGGACTAGTCCCAGTTAAAGATAGAAATGGGGCCACAATTAGTGATAAGGAAAAAGTTAAAGAAAGATGGGTGGAACATTTTGAGAATGTGCTAAACCGAGATACATTTGCAGGAAAAGATATAGATGAAAATGAAAAAGTTTGTGATACCTTGGATGTGAAGGAAGATTTGTTTAGTGAGGAAGAATTAGCGACAGTACTAGAAGGATTAAAAAATAATAAGGCCCCAGGTGCTGATAGTATGATTAATGAGTTCCTTAAATATGGTGGCTCTGAGGTTAGGAATAAGCTACTGAAGATTATGAACATGATTTTTGAAAAAGGGGAAGTATCCAATGATTTTAGGAAAACCTTAATTAAACCACTGTATAAGAAAGGTGACAAGAGTGAATGTCGGAATTATCGAGGCATTAGTCTGGTCTCTGTAGGTAGCAAATTACTGAGTAATATGATACTTTTTAGACTGAGACATGCTGTAGACAAAGTTTTAAGGGAAGAACAATGCGGTTTTAGAAAAGGTAGAGGATGTGTTGACCATGTTTTCACTCTTAGGTTAATAATTGAGAAGTCCCTTCGTTGTCAAACACCTTTGGTCCTTAGTTTTATCGATTATGAGCAAGCTTTCGATTCTGTTGATAGAACAGCGTTAACAAAGGTCTTATCGTTATATGGTATACCAGAAAAATACATTAAAGTGATTTGCGCTATGTACGAGAATAATACTGCTGCGGTTAAGGTAGGAAATGAGGTTAGCAACTGGTTTTGTATTAAATCAGGAGTTAAGCAGGGTTGTGTTCTATCCCCCTTTATATGGATCATTTTGATGGACTTCGTCTTAAGGAGCACAGGAAAGGCAATTGGAGACCATGGAATCAAATGGGGAGGAAGAACGCTCCTGGACTTAGATTATGCTGATGATTTAAGCATATTAGATGAAAGTGTGAGCAAAATGAATGAATTTTTAGAGGTTTTACGAGTTCAGGGTGCTAAAATAGGCTTGAAAATTAATGTTAAGAAGACTAAGTCACTAAGGTTAGGAATAAGTGAAGATGAACAGGTGACCTTAGGTAACGAAAAGATTGATCAGGTTGGGAGCTTCAGTTACCTTGGTAGTATTATTAGTAAAGATGGTGGGAGCAGTGAAGATGTTAAAAGTAGAATAGCTAAAGCTCAGGGTGTTTTTTCACAGTTAAAAAAAGTTTGGAAGAATAGAAAGATAAGCCTACAAACCAAGATTAGAATATTGGAAGCTACAGTGATGACAGTGGTCAAATATGGCTCTGAAGCATGGACACTCCGAAAAGCAGATGAAAATTTACTAGATGTTTTCCAGAGAAATTGCCTACGGATTGTTCTGGGTACCCGGCTGACTGACCGTATTTCAAACAGTAGGTTGTACGAAAAGTGTGGTTCAATCCCGCTTTCTGGGGCTATAATGAAAGAAAGGTTGAGATGGCTAGGCCACGTTCTACGGATGAAGGATGACAGATTACCGAAGATTGTTCCTTTTTGGCCAACCGTCTGGGGCTACACGGAAAGCAGGTCGTCCTTGTCTGGGTTGGGAGGATGTCATAAATAAGGATTTAAAGGAAATGGGAACTTCCTGGGAGGGTGTAAAGAGGGAGGCTTTAAATAGATTAGGTTGGAGGAGGAGCGTGCGTAGCTGTGTTGGCCTCAGGCGGCTTGGTGCTGCAGTGAGTTATTAGTAGTAGTAGTAGTAGTAAAAAAAAGAGACGAGACAAATCGTCTGAATAAACCCTGAAAAAATCCTCACCCCCCAGTTAAGTACTTTATTTCTTGTCAATTTCTCTTTTCTTTTCTCACTCCACTAATGTCTAATTCTGTAAGTGGATTCTATAGAAATATGTTTACCCTTATCACCAGTACAAATCTAGTTATATACAACTATTGGTCTTCGGATTACAGTAAAATAAGCGATGTACTTAAAAAGAGGGGGGGGGAGGCTTCTTCATTCATGTTGTTTTTGTATTTTGCTTTTATTTTACAATTGTTTGCTTTTATCGTCTCAAGTTCTAGTTATTTCATTTTTTCACTTAAGCTTTGTTTTATTCTTATACAGAAGTATTTGGTATATGTTTTATTTACATAAGCGTGTATGTATATAAGAATTGATCAGAACTTCCCTTGAAATAGGAGCAAGCGCCAAGAATATTTTTGAGGGAGGATAAGACAGTAAAACTCCCTTTTCATATTTTTTCCCAGAAAATTGTCTCCATTTGGCACCCATTTTATGAATTTCAGACCATTAGAAGAGGGACCTGACACTAAAGGCCCAAATGACACCCTTGCGGCCAGGCATGTCAATTGAATGAGGCGCCCTCTTGGGTTTTGCCTCTCCAAGATTTCGAAAGATACGTTTTGGGCATTTTTATTTCCCGAAACACTTTTCAAAATTATTCACATGCCCTAAATTATAAAATTTTAATTTCGTATCCATCTACATTTTCAAAAACTGACGCCTCTGCCTGCGACTAAATGAATAAATAATATATTATTTTGATAGTTGACAGATTTTGTCAATATTCAAATATGTTTTGAATAAATATACTCACACTAGGTTTTTCGCCAAGTGTTCTTCGAGCACAATCACTGCCATAAATAACCGTATTTTCTGGAATACTTTCATAGGTAGTCACACGTACTTTAGCGCCAATTACACAGCCGTTGCTCAACCTAGTATTCCGGCCAATATAAGCTAAAAATAAAAGACTTAACAACATAACAATATGATGATCCCTATATATATATATATATATATCTATATATATAAAAATAAGTTGTCTGTGGATGGATGGATGGATCAGGTGACGTCACCTGAAAAAACTGGATCAGGTGACGTCAAAACTGAAAAAACTAAAAAAAGGCAAAAACTACAAAAAAAACTAAAAACTAATAAAAAAAATAAAAAAGCTAAAAAACTAAAAAAACTAAAAAAAGGCAAAAACTACAAAAAAAACTAAAAACTAATAAAAAAGCTAAAAAACTAAAAAAACTAAAAAAAGGCAAAAACTACAAAAAAAACTAAAAACTAATAAAAAAAATAAAAAAGCTAAAAAACTAAAAAAACTAAAAAAACTAAAAAAAGGTAAAAAACTAAAAAAACTAAAAACTAAAAAAAACTAAAAAAAAGGAAAAAACTGAAAAATAAGCTAAAATAAAGGTAAAAACCAATAAAAAACTAAAAAAAAAACTGAAAAAACTAAAAAAAGGCAAAAACTACAAAAAAAACTAAAAACTAATAAAAAAAGTAAAAAAGCTAAAAAACTAAAAAAACTAAAAAAAGGTAAAAAAATAAAAAAAATAAAAAATAAAAAAAAGGAAAAAACTGAAAAATAAGCTAAAATAAAGGTAAAAACCAATAAAAAACTAAAAAGAAAAAAAGGAAAAAACTAAAAAAAATTTTCATCTAAAAAACTAAAAAAAACTAAAAAAGGGAAAAACTAAAAGAACTAAAAAGAAAAAAATAAATGACGACACTCAAAGAGAAAGCGACCAGGACAAAAGGAATGTTCGATTAGCAATCAACAAAGCACCGGGACACAGGGAGTATAAATGACGACCAGGACATAAGTAAAAAAAAAAAACTATCTATATATATAAAAATAAGTTGTCTGTGGATCTGTGGATCGTGGATCAGGTGACGTCACCTGAAAAAACTGGATCAGGTGACGTCAAAACTGAAAAAACTAAAAAAAGGCAAAAACTACAAAAGAAACTAAAAACTAATAAAAAAAATAAAAAAGCTAAAAAACTAAAAAAACTAAAAAAAGGCAAAACTACAAAAAAAACTAAAAACTAATAAAAAAGCTAAAAAACTAAAAAAACTAAAAAAAAGGCAAAAACTACACTCAAAGAGAAAGCGACCAGGACAAAAGGAATGTTCGATTAGCAATCAACAAAGCACCGGGACACAGGGAGTATAAATGACGACCAGGACATAAGTAAAAAAAAAAATTAACAAAACTAAAAAGAAGGTAAAAACTACAAAAAAACTAAAAAGAAAAAAAAACTAAAAACTAATAAAAAAACTAAAAAATCTAAAAATCTAAATAAACTAAAAAAGAAAAAAAAAGGAAAAAAATAAAGGAGAAAAACAAAACTAAAAAACGAATGTATATACAGACCGGTACACCGGGATACAAATGACGACCGGGACACAGGGAATATAAATGACGACCGGGACACAGGGACACAACTACAACGGGGACACCGGGGGAAACAGGGGGATATAAATGACGACCGGGACAAAAAAACTAAAAAGAAAAAAAAACTAAAAACTAATAAAAAACTAAAAAATCTAAAAATCTAAATAAGCTAAAAAAGAAAAAAAAAGGAAAAAAATAAAGGAGAAAAACAAAACTAAAAAACGAATGTATATACAGACCGGGACACCGGGATACAAATGACGACCGAGACACAGGGAATATAAATGACGACCGGGACACAGGGACACAACTACAACGGATGGTCGATTAGCAATCACCATCAACAAAGCTCAAGGGCAATCATTAGAATCATGAGGTATAGATGTGAATACGGATTGTTTTCCCATGGACCATTATATGTTGCATGTTCAAGAGTCGGTAAACCTGACAATCTATTTATATGCACAGACAATGGGACAGCAAAGAATGTTGTATATTCGCAAGTTTTACGTAGTTAAAAACATATATATGTATATATATATATATATATATATATATATATATATATATATATATATATATATATATATATATATATATATATATATATATATATATATATATATATATATATATATATATATATATATATATATATATATATATATCTATCTATATTCACAGGTGGGACATAGGGACACAACTACAATGGCGCGTAACTATTATGGCGCGTAACGACTTACGCGCGCGGGGGGGCTTGGGGGGGGCGCGAAGCGCCCCCGCCAACTAGGTGTTGGGGTGGCGCGAAGCGCCACCCCAACAGCTAGTATATATATATATATATATATATATATATATATATATATATATATATATATATATATATATCTTCTCTTTGAGTGTCCTGGTCGTCATTTATATTCCCTGTGTCCCGGTGCTTTGTTGATGGTGATTGCTAATCGAACATTCCTTGTGTCCCGGTCGCTTTCACTTTGAGTGTCCCGGTCGTCATTTATATTCCCTATGTCCCGGTGTCCCGGTCGTCATTTGTGCCCGATCCCGGCGTCCCCATTGTTGTTGTTTCCCTGTGTCCCGGTCGTCATTTGTGTCCCGGTGTCCCAGTCTGTAATTTCTCTTTGAGTGTCGCGGTCGTCATTTATATTCCCTGTGTCGCGGTGTCCCGGTCGTCATTTTTGTCCCGGTCGTCATTTGTGTTCCGGTGTCCCGGTCTGTAATTTCTCTTTGAGTGTCCTGGTCGTCATTTGTATTCCCTGTGTCCCGGTGCTTTATTGATGGTGATTGCTAATCGAACATTCCTTGTCTCCCGGTCGCTTTCTCTTTGAGTGTCCCGGTCGTCATTTATATTCCCTATGTCCCGGTGTCCCGGTCGTCATTTGTGTCCCGATGTCCCGGTGTGTAATTTCGTCAATCAACAAACATGACGTCAGTCGACACACAAACATGACGTCACTCGACACACAGACAACTTATTTTTATATATATAGATGTCCCGGTCGTCATTTGTGTCCCGATGTCCCGGTGTGTAATTTCGTCAATCAACAAACATGACGTCAGTCGACAAACACGACGTCAGTCGACACACAAACATGACGTCAGTAGACAGACACATAGACAAACAACTTATTTTTATATATATAGAAGATAGCCTATATATATTTATTTTTTCTCGAAAACGCCTACCTATTTTTTCGGGGAAATTGGTATCTTGAGATATTCTCACATAGAACAAACGATCTAGATAGGTCAGAAGTCCGAGAAAATTTGTTAAGAGCCTTGCTTTCAGTTTTTGCAAATGACGTCATGTACTATGTTAGTAAAACATATAAGCATTTTCTTATATGATATCATGCATAGCATAAATAGGATTATTGAGTTTCCAACGCATCAGTTATTTATATAATATAAAGTCTGTTAAAAGGCCCAAAATACGAAAATTTGCAGATGTAGGTACTATAAATGATGATTCTTTGGAACCAACACCTGAACTATCAAACGTGATAAGATGTGAAAATCGACAACCTGGACCATCAATTCCGACAACACCAATACGGGCAGCTAAAGCAAAGGCCATTGCTAAATTGTCTGAAGTAATGAAAAACAAAAACGTGTCAAAAATGAAAATGAAGAGCAAAGACACGGACGGTTAGAAGATATAAGGATATATATATAAGGACGGTAGCGAAAACTAAAATTTAGAATGTGTCAAAAATGAAAATGAAGACCAAAGACACACACGGTTAGTAGACATGCGACACCAAACATGTGAGCGAGTCTATGAAAATCAACCTGGACAGCGAGAATCAAAACATGTTAAATTTGAAAATGATAGTGACGATGATCGGGTTTGGGATTTTGACACGGATAAGGTCACTTTGTTTTTTTCACCTTCGTAAAAAAAACAAAGATTCGGCGATATATATTCCATAATAACGAAAGACAAACCAAACAAATTGGAAATGATAGCGATGATGATTGGGTTTTGGATTTTGACATAGATAAGTCAATGCATACCATACCTTTGACAATCAAAATCTGAACTAGATAAATCGTTGGAAGAAAAAGAAGTTTTTGTCCCACCACCTGAACAAGAAGCGAAGGTTCGGCGATATGTCTTTCATAATGAGAAAAGACAAGCCGAGGCAAAAGGAAAAGTTTTTGTCCTACCACGTGAACAATTAAAAGAAACAAAGGTGGTCATCAATGCCTACTATACCTTTGAAAATCAAAAACCTGGACTAGATAAACCGTCGGAAGAAAAAGAAGGTTTTGTCCCACCGCCTGAATAATTAAAAGAAACAAAGGTTCGGCGATATGTCTTTCATAATGACAAATACAAGCCCGGACAAAAAAGAAGATTTTGTCCCACCACCTGACAAATTAAAAGAAACAGAGGTTCGTCGACATGTTTTTCATAATGACAAAAGACAAGCCGGGGCGAAAGATAAAGGTCCAATAAAAAAATGTAATTTTAGGAAGAGACTAATGACTACTTGAAAATAATTTTGCGTTCAAAAGTTGCTTCACGAGGACAGTCGTCGAAGTAAAATTATAAATTGTACCTCAAACAAGTTATAATTAAAAGTAATAACATGAAAGAAAAATTACTAGTAAATTAGGAAATACCAAAAGAACATCAACCTCTTCCACAAAATTCACCACTGGATCTAGAAAGGCATATGTCTTTGGTGAATCTCGCAATTACGAAAACTTCGGAATTCCTATCAATCTTAGTAGGGGAAAGAGGTTAAGGACTGGAAGCAAAAAATTTCAGCGACTATTCATACCGACAGATATGACAGCCAATGGCATACCCATAAATTTATTAGATAGGGGGGGGGGAACAAATGGTTCAATATCGCTTAAAGTTCCATCTGCTATTTCACACATACTTCTAAGGTTTTCTAAGTATGAGTACATATGACTGAAAGCTTACTTTCTTCTTACATTTTCGTATTTTACTTCTAGGTTATAGCTTGGGGGAACCAAGTAAAAAATTACACAAATGTAAATTATACTCGAATTTAAAAACATAGGTAGCATTTCAAGTTCTACTGATCTCATAACTTCTGAAGGACGTCTGTTTAGAATTCTACATTACGTTAGCATTTATTTTACATGAGTAACTAAAAACATACATAATTTTTTGTCCATAATTTTATGAACATACAGTCCGTCATTTCGGTATTTTGAGCAGGAAGGGAGAGGGCCGATTCCTCCCCCTCCCTTGTACTATACTGTCTCTTGAATTTTGGATTTTTCACTGAAAAAAACTGAAAAAAATGCTCTACTTCCCCAGATTTTGATTTTTTTTTTCATCTTCATTTGCAGAAAAAAATCGTCACCCACCCAGTATACATTTCCGTGGATTGGTGCCCGTAATCTTCTGTACATATTATAATAATTATAATATAATTATAATATTGGTATTTTATTACAAACAATCATGTGTCTATTGGAAACTCTCAATTAAATTAAAAATGTACAGATTAATAACACAATATTCAGTATTCGAGACCGAATTTTTGGTCTATTATATGATGAAGCTGTCACGTGAACTACACAATGTATCTACCGTACTAGCAACAATCTTTCCTAATAGCTTTATTAACAACTATGCCCCTTCAAGCTAATAGAGAATTACCGATAGCTTTTGAGCGTAAAACAAAAAAATAAAATAAAAGTGCAAACAAATGCATTTAAGGAATCTAGGTTATTTGCATAGATCAAAAGTTTTGTTTCCATCCCAAATCATGAGAAATTATGTTTTGCGTGAACTGATTGTTATTTTAATTATTGCCCTAGTGTTTGTATCCTTGCTTTCCCTTCAAACCTACGCCTTCAGAATAAACTGATAAGAATGTTAGGTCGTTTCTTAGCACATACGAAAATTATCTGAAATTAAACTATACTTTGTATTTCTTTGAATTCTTGACCGAAGACGAACTTTCCATTTTAATTAAATAATTTTGTTTTTAAAAACCCGAGAGAAGGATCTTTTTGAATAGGCTAAAACTCTTTATTGAAAAACAAAACTGTCCTTTACTGGCAGCTAGGAAAAAGTTAAGTTTCCCTTTGTTAAGATTGAGCAATCAAAGTTAAATATAAGGTATATACTCTTTCTTTATGCGAACAAAAACAAGTTATCTGAATTGGTAAGTCAATTAACACATTATTAACACATTCCGTATAATCAAAGGCATTGATAATATAAGTCCATCACAGTTCTTCACATTTAATGACACTAACAGGACCCGTTATCACCCACAGAAATTGTACCCCTCACTTTCAAAAAGGCAAATAGGCCAACATTCATTTTACAGCAGGGTGTGGAAGCCATGGAATGACCTTCCACCCAAAACATTTCTAACAGATGACATAAACAGATTTAAAACAAAACTAGCAGAAATAAATTTTCAAAGTAAATCATTTTTAAATAATTTATAGTATTATTTGTCAGTGTTTGTTGTAGTCGTTATTTTCATTGATTTGTATGTGTGTATTATGTTGTCAGTATTGTCATAACTTCTATTTATTATGTTTATTGCGACAAGCTTGAAAGCTTACCGTATTTGGTATTAATAAATAAATAAATACCAACCATCACAGCTCAACTTTTAAAAGAATTTTAAGAATTCTTTCAGCTTACAACATAAGCTATTCTAATATTTGGCAAGGTATTTTGAAATTATCAATCTTTTTTCCAGCTAATTTTTTCCAAGTCATTCTTTTTTAGGGTCCAAATAAGATTATGAGCAATCAAGTACTATAAAGTATTTTTGACCTAGGTCTCGATCCTTTTCTTATGCACAGACACACACACAAAAAACACATAAAGAAACTATTTTACATTTTGACTCAATGACATTATTGTCCCCAATCTCGGCTGTTTCAATGTGACAGTCAACAGTCATATTGGCAATTTCATCAACGGCAGTCAACTTCAATATGACGGTAAACGAAAAAAATAACTATTTTACCTTTTGACTCAATGACATTATTGTCTCCAATCTTGGCAGCTTCAATATGACAGTCAACTTCAAAAACGTTGTTATTTCCAATCACAAGTACTGGCAAGGTGTCTTGGGTCTCAGATTTTAGCCTTTAGATAAAAATAGTGTATTAGTGCTCAATTTTCATTTTTCAACTTGAAACAGTCTGAAGACAACAGAATCATTATAACATCGTTGTTTCAAATAAACATTTTAACTATTTTCTTTTTTTGCAATTGATCATTTCATACTTAAAGACTATTTATGCGCATTTGAAAATTAAAAATGAAAGTAGAAAAGGAAGTTTCCCTAAATGGTGGCGAGAGCATTCGCTTTGTCGAAAACGAACATACCAGCAGCAAGGTTGCCAAATTAACCAAAAGAAAAAAAGAAAGAAAAAAGAAAAAAGAAAGTTCTGTTCCAAAAGAAAAAAGAAAGAAAATAAATTATATATCAAACATTCTTTCAACTTTAGTGCTCCCAATTTCCCTTGGAATTGTCTCAAGCCGCCAAATATTGCAACATCAAATAATTAGTTTCTATGTAAAGAAAATACTACCTTCTTATCCTCTTATTAACATCTTTTTCTCTTTTTATATGTCCTTTCTGGCTCTTTCCGCAAACATATTTGTTCCGATGTCCTTTTTACTTTAGGTTGTTTCTCATTTTCTATTGGTTACACTTTTTCAACCCCTCTTCGTTTGTCTTTTTTGATGCTTCTAGCATCTTTCTGTGTTTTCGCACTGATAAAACATTGTTATGCAGATGATACAAAAGTCTTTGATTACTCTCAGGCGTTATCCTTCGAATATAAGGTTTACTGCAGTGTCTGTGTCTGCTAATGTCTTTTCGCTTGTTTTTTAGTCAGTTTACAAGAAAATGTAACTAAAGGGCTAAATGAAGAAAAATCATACTTACTAAAGAATGTCTAGCTTTAAATCTGGTTAACTTTCAGTTAAAACCCCTAGTTAATCTTGGAAACATGGGGTAGCAGTGTCGCAATAAAACCCACTTTCTGCTGGATCCACTGGCCTAAATATGGAAGTTTGACAGCTTTTCTTCGAAAATATTTTATTAGAATTATGCAGAATTTCTTGTCAACAGTGCAGAAAAGTTTTCAAAACGGATCCAAAATATCTCTAGAAATGTGTCTGGACTTTCACAGCTCCATTCCTAGACTGCCGATTTCGCACATATTTTAAAGCAATAACTGGCCAAATGAGCCAACTACCTGGCAGTCATCAACTAGTAGACCCTTCCACAGTTACACAGTGTCTCAGTAAAATTTAACATGCCAGTCACACAGCTAGTAGAAAGTTTAATCGTTTTGCTGGTAACGACGTTATGGCAACATGTGGGCTCATGGGTGTTATGTATTTTTCTTCTTTTTTTATACAGGCTTCTCGACTCTGTCACAAGGGATGATATGCCACTAGTCCTGGTAATGACCAGGTAATTATTTTAAAATGTTTATTATACCTTCTCTTGGTCATCTCAAGAACAGGATTTCCCGGGATTACACCTACTGGGAAGCCATTTCATATGGCGACGGATTGTCAAGCAAAACTTGTCTTAATGTAATCTTGGCGGGGCATGACCTGCACAAGGTAGTCCTGTTGAGCTGTAGTTTGGCGAGTTTAACGCAAAACCTTTATTTTATCTGGAACAAGTCTTGATAACTCCTCAGATAGAGGGCAATTCATGAATCTTTAGAAACTGACATTGAAGCCATCAAATAGATCCTGGATTAACTTCAGGCATTTGGCACCAGAGTAGCAAGAAATTGCTAAGCAAACTGCTCTGTTTCGGACACATTAAAGAGGAGCAATGTGACAATCTGGAGCACCAGCAAAGAGGACATGCAGAATTTCTATGACTAGTCTGATGCATGACGTGGAGTGTCGAAATGGACTCGTCAGGGAGGAGGAATTTACTTCTTAGGTTAAATCCTAGTTTCCAGAAGCAGGAGGATCTCACTTTGCTGAGGTGTTCAGCCCGCGTGAGATCGAACGAGAAATGGACCCCAAAAGGCATAGTGTGTCAACTCTTATTTAACCTCTCCTTTGCAAATGAAAGCAGGCGATCCTTCACTTTCCGCGAATTCAAAATTAAAAGCTTTTTTCTTTTTGACACATTGAAATTGATAAGCCGCTTTTCAGCCCACACCTAAATTTTTTCAGGTTAGCCTGAAGCTCCTTGTCAAGATTACTGGGATCTTCATTTGAGTGAGTTGGTTAATTAGGGGCACCACTAATTCAAAAACCATAATTTATAGTTATGCATAGTTATAGAAAAATTATTATATAAGAGTTCAGTGGACCTTTAGAGGGGGGGAGTCATCAAGCCTCAAATGTGCAATATCTATAAACTGATTTTCTAGATTTCAGCAAGAGGTCCTTTGAATAAATATAGAGGAAGGGAGGGGGGTATACCTCTTCATTCTGAAAAATATGTTTGGGATAAGCTTGAATTACTGATGATGCAGTGACAAATCTGCTATATTTGAAGATAAATTTTGAGGATAAAATATAAGATTAAATTTATTGATCCATGCATTTAAAATAGGAAGTGCATTCCCTAAAAAGAAGATTTAATAAAATCCCTTGAAAACATAAAAATTGTGTCCCTTGAGGTTTATGTTCCCTATGCAAATTTTGGCATATAATTATTCTGCTCTCCTATGGTTTTAATATATTATTGAAAAACGAAAATTTTGGTAGCAGTAAAGAGCTTAGATCCAGTTCCATCAATCTGCCAGATTGGATCTTTGAAATTTGGTGCAGAAATCTTAGTTCTTTTTCTTTTTAAGAAAATCATGTTGAAAAGCATTGAAAAAAGCTGAAAAAAGGACAAATTTTCTTGTTTTTAAGTCAGGTCTAGATCCTTCTTTAAGAAAAAGTTCAAGTTATATCTTAATTCTGAACTGGAGAAAGGACAGATTTGAAACGAAAAAAAAATCTAATGATACAAGCCTCTTGCCCTTTTGTTACAACTTACAGCTGCAGACTTGTAGCAAAATCAATTGTTTTAGAGGAAAGATATACCTTAAATTCATCATAAAACTTCAGACCTAAATCCCCCAGAAATATTACAAAGGGTGCAATTTTTCAAGAGATAAATTATTCTCAAAGCATCAAACTATAAAAAGTAAACTTGAATGTAAACAGCAACCAATATTCATTAATTTCAAATTTACCTTTTCAAGTTATTAAAGGATGAGAAAATTTGTGTAATTTTAGAAAAATGAGAAAACATTCCTGAAAATAGGTGCAATCTTTATGAAAATTACACAATAGAGTTCAAAATGTCTAAAAGCCCTAGAACCAAGCTGTTATCTACAAAAATCCAAAACTTTGCATTTTTTTAGAAGTATAGTCTTCAATGAATGATTTTTTTTTTTTTTTTCCAGTTTTCCAGTTTCCCAAAACTCTAGCTTTGCCCCTGGTAGTAAAAAATTGTTGTTTTTTTTTATCACAACCCTCAATAATGAAAGGGCTAATTGATTTCTATTTCTTTTGAACAATAATATTTCCAGTTTACATGTTTTGAAAGGCAATTAGTAAATGAAACACTTGCAATTACAGCCCCTTTATATACAGAACAATTTATGTTCACTATAAGTTTTACTGTTTTGTTACATACATTTAAAATCGTATTTTGTCATTTAAGCTAAGACAAATTTGCTGTCAAAAGCTACAATGACAAAAAAAGAAAAAAGAAAAAGAAGTTAGAAAAAAAAACTAGATTAGATCAGAAAAAAAAAAATTTGTCAAAAGAACAACAAAAAGAAGGAAAAATAGAATTAAATGAAAATAGGGGGGTAGGGGTAAAAAAAGATAACACTTGGCTGAGAATCAGATATAGTATTTATTGAAAGCTAAAGTAAAAATTATTTAATTAATGAACTTCCTTGTAGGCAATTTTCCTTAATATCCAAAATCCAGGAAAAACAAACAGTTTTCAAGCTTACCAAGGAAAGTAGCCCCCCCCCCCATGACACTCTTCATAGATGCCTTGCCTTTGTATAAACACAGTATTTAAGAATATACTTAAAAGCAGTCATTGTAAGTATGGTTCTAAGTGACAAAATGTTATTGCATTAATCTGTTAATTAATAATATGCATGTCTCAAAATTAAGACAATTGCATGACTTAGGTCATAAGACCATTTTCAAGGTCATTTCCCAATGATTTCAATGAGACAATACAGCTGAGCACAAATGAAAGAACAAAGAAAATGAAATCACTGAGCACAAAGCACAAATGAAAATCAGATTTGAACAATTAAGCAGGTAGTTGAAACAGACAAGCCTCCAATTTTCTTACTTGTGACAAAATAAATGGGGCTAATGGGACTTGGAAACAGAATCACTCATGAATTTCAACCAAAGATATTCAAAGATTTCAACCAAAGATATTCATATTTCCTCATGGAGTGCCAGGAGCATGAAAGTCTTAGGGATGAAATTTGGGTGGACCATTGGTTGGTGCTGCTTTCTGATATCCTGAGGTCTTTGATGCCTGGAACCATATGCAAAATGGCATGATATGTGGAAAAGGCGGGAGAGGCTTAGTCGAGCCTGAGTGAATGAAAATAAGTATTGTTTTATATTGAGTGTGTGTTCTGTGCTGTGTTATATTATTAAATCATGTTGTGTATGGCTGTAGGGCTCAAATAAACTTTCTTTCTTATTCAAAAAAAATAGTTTTTTTTTCAAGAAAGTCTTTTAAAGTACCTGTTAGCAATTATGGTCTGCTCTTCAATCAAATTTCCATCCCCAATAATAATTGGCCCTGCTTCAGCAAGAATTTTAGCCTTTGGATGAATAACTGTTTTGGTTCCAATTGTGATGTCACCAACTAAATCACATTCTTTGCAAACAATTGCACCAGGAGCAATTTTCAACCTGAAAAATAGTATACATTTTTAAGCATTCTAAGGTGAAAATTGGAACTGAATCCCAAGGACATCATGGTACTGAATCCCACAAAGTTGTTTCATACGATGGGGTATAGGGTAGCACAGAACAAATCACACATCATTTTTTTTACCAAAGGTCCCAGGTCAGCTCAGGACCCTTTTAAGATTGTATAGTTTCACATGCCAGGAAACAGAGGGGGAGGGTCTCTTCCCAAAGATTAGTCCATCCCATAGTTTACAATCTAGATTACAAATTTACAGCCTGATTTGTCCTTAGAAAAGACCTTAAATCAGGTTCAACAAAAAGCTAAAGAAACTGACAAACATAAAATGGCTTAATATGACATGAAAAACAACTTTTTGACTATTCATTTCAATCAAGGCTAGAAATAATTTTCTGGCACAGAAAATACACCCTAGAGGCAACAAAATACATGCAATTCTCAAGCCAGAGCCCAAAAAATGTCCAAATAGCCAGTTCCATACAAGGTTTGGATAGATACCATGTATCTTATGAAAAGAAAACCCTGTTATTTTGCATCTGTAGAGAATAGAAACATGAAAAACAAAAGGAAAATAACAAAGAAAAAGAAATAAATATAAAATTTTCTTGTATAGTAGCACTGCAGGTAAGAAAAGGAACTATTCCAACAACAATAATCTTGTAACTGTATAAACATTAGTCAAGGAGGGGTTAGTAGAAAACAAAGATTATCCCCTCAAAAGCACCTCAAGTGCCTTTAACAACCAGTAAAATTCTAAATGATAAGCTTTTTGTTACCATGGGAAAAGTATGGTACTTGAATTAAGTGAATAACACTTCTAAGGATATACCCAGAACCAAAATTACACACCATGAAAGCCAAAAGACCTATCTACCTCTATCTATTTCCCTCAAAAGGACACTGACTTTTGGTGGACTTAAACTAGCTTTGTGTTATAAAAAGGAAACATTCACAAATACACCTAGAGCACCAATGAGACAAAAGGAAAGTAGGCTGAGCCTAGTAGTTGTACTAAATTGCAATTTGTAAGGTTTTAAAGGTTAGGCCTATATAATTTTTTTTTCAAACTTGAAAAACAAATCTGGTTCAGCTCGAAATCCTAATCAAATAATTAGGATTTTGAATTCAAACCTAGAATAAAAAAAAATTAGAGCCAAGGCAAAATTAAGGAAGCAAATTTTGTTTACCATAGTTAAAAAATAGATGGACTTATTTTTTATGTAATAAAAACATTCATTTTTATTTCATGTATTCTATATACATAGGCTATTCAAATATGTTTTTTATTTATGTATTTTAAAAAATACATAAATATACATTTATGAATCTTTTGCAATCTTCTAATGTCTCAGAAATAATAATAATGACTTATTTATGCCCTCTATGCATGCATGAATGTACACAGATGAGTATAGGAAATAAATCAAATGACAACTGAAAATTACAAAAAAATACTTCTGAGGAAAAGGACAACAATAAATAGGACATAATAGCCTACTTTAGGGGCATAATTTGCTATGGGGCAGGAGGAACAACTGCCAACTCCAGACCTCATTCTCCCCCCCCCCAGAACTCAGTTTGTACCCCTATGTTGAAATTTGAAATTTAGTTTCTGAAAAAAAAAATAGGCCTGCATAATTCAAGCATCCAGAGAAACAGGTCACTTTTCTTTACTATAGCTTTGACTGTATGGTACTATATGGCTCATTTTTCCTTTTTCACTGTCATTGTAACTCTGCCCCCCTCCTGCTAGGATTTTGATGGAATTACACCACTAACCTACTTATAACAGCTCAGAAATAGATAATAAAACAGCTCATAATGGCTTGAGAGTAAATAGCTCATAAGCACTCAAGACTAGCCTATAAATGAACCCAGTTATTATGAACCATCTAAGCCAATAGACTGGAAACTTGCTGTGAACTTGAAGCTATTATTTTGTTCTGTATAAATATGTTTTTTTAAATACTTAATTTTCTTGGTAAAATTCTAGTTAATTGACTTATTGCTATCTCAGAAAGGGTTTAGGTTAGGAAAATGAAACTTCCAAGAATTGGTCTACAGGCTAAAGTATGTTCCAGGAAGCTATTTTAAAGTACCCACCTCTATTCTTTCTCCTTCTAGAGGACCCTGAAATTTGCCTACATGACAGGTGCAGGCAACTTTGAAGAAACGATATTTTACCTTAACTTTCAGTTACTAGTTGCTTTTTCTCTGCCTTTAGTTCTAAAAATTCAATTCCTATTATTTGAGTAGAATTTTGAGCCATATCAATGTTTTTTCTCAAAATTTAGTAAATGGATTTGCATATCTTTAAAACCTTGTAAAATGGAATTGAGCAAAGTTATGAAGCTGAAAACAATTTTGTTGTACTTCAATTAAGCAGAAGATCTATTTTGCAAGGTTTCACTTTTATAACACACATATTTTTAAAGGTCATCAAAGTTCAGGACCCTCTAGAGGGAGAAGGAGTGGAGGTAGGTGCTTCAAAATACCTTCCCAGTATATACTTTGGTCTGTAGATTCATCCCTGAAAGTTTCATTTTCCTAACCTAAACCCTTTCTGAGATAGCAAGAAGTCAATTAACTAGAATTTTACTATTTCCTCTACGGATTATTATGACTATGTCATCAAAATATCTAGAGCTTCTGTAAATATTTTTCACTGTCTGGGCCTAATAAAAGGACCTATTCCTATTGAAACTCTTGTTTGGTAAATGGCTTGAAGAAATAAATCTTTATCTCTTGTAATTGGCACTTCGTGGCCAATGTCGTATTTATTCCAATATTTTAGGCTAACCTAAAAACAACTACAGAACAAAATATTTAGTAGGCTACAATTCAGTCATTTTTCGTCATAGAAGAGCCGATTGTCAGCATTTATCTAATTTAAATGTTTCTGCGAATTAGAGTATAACTGCCCAACTATCGAAAGAATAATCCAAAAAACCCAACTCTGAACATGCCCAACAAGGAAATCCCGAGGAAAACTCTTACTCCATCCATAGGATATTAATAAAACGGTATATTGACCCTGGTATCTTATTAGAGGAGTCCAAAACACAAAAGTCAAATTGGTTTTGACGCAATAAGTAATTTTACCGAAGTATAAATAGCGACGAAGACCACACTGCCTTTCCATCACAAACACCAACAACAAGAAGAACAATGGGAAGCTTATTTTAGCAAGAAAGTGGGAAACCAATTAGAATGAATATTTCGGCCCTATGTCCAAGGACCGTCTTCAGCAAAACATAAATAATCATAAATTAAATATAAAAAGGTAGCGCACCAAGGGGTGCCATCAAAAACTTTTGGTGCACCGCTGACTGACATTGGCGGATTTTTCTTATTAGGAAGGATATTTAATTATTTTCACAACACCCCCAGTGACATATCATTCGAATCTGAATAAACAGACAAGCCTGTTAACGACCTTCAGAATTTCAAATGCTCGTCCTATACAGTGACATAAATTTCAGGAAAGCCACGGCTTTCCTGAAAGCCACGGCTGGAAAGCCACGGCTTTCATCTTTGGTTTCTCAATAAGAGGTAGCGAAAACTAACTATATGATGCATGACTAACTACATGATATTCAAAAGAACAGGAACACACGGAGAGTTGCCGCAGCCAATCACATTTAATGGAGTGCAAATTGACCGAATAGAAGAAACACGTAATGTGGGGTTTGTTATTGATTGTAATTAACTCTATGCATATATTGCGGTTGTTCACTTTGGGCTAGTAATTTCAAAAAAGTACAGATACAACAAGACAAGGCTTTACGAGCTATAGGTAGGTGTGAAAGAGGCGTTGTTAGTACTGAATCTATTTTTCAAAAGTTTGGTATTTTAATCGTAGGACAAATTAGAGGTTACCAGATTGGAACGTTTGTATATCAGTGTTTAAACAATATTGGCCCAAAGGTGTTTTCAGACTTATTTAAAAGGAATGCTTTTTTATCACGAGTATGATACAAGAAATGCAGAAAGCCAATTGGATTGACAAGCCGAGGACGAAATACTACACATTCAGGTTTTACAATAAAGCATGTGGGTCCTAACGTTTGGAATTTGATTCCTGGGGGGATTCAAAGTGCGGTAAGTCTACCCCAATTCATTGCACGCCTAAAGAAAAACTTCTTGACAGACCAGCGTCGAAAAAAAAGAAAAAAGTGTTTGTTATAGTGATTGGGAGTTATGAGATGACAGCATGTTTTTTTCCCTCTTTCAATGTTCTTTTTTCTCTCTTTTTTTTTTTAAAAAGTAGTATAGATGAGGTTGATTGGAAGTGGTAAATACCTTTGACTGCCTTTACAGGCCCATTTGGGCTTTCCCGCAGTCGAAGGTAGTGTGTGATTTATAGTAATTTTGTTTAATAAATTATTTGTAAACTTGAACTACGCACCATACCAATATTTGTTACTAGTTTGAACCAATTTATTCAATATTTTGTCACAAGATGAAAGATTCACCAACAACTATATTTGCCAAGTCATATCCTTTATTGCTATTTTAAGATAAGAACTTGGTTTGTTCCCCAGATTGAGAGCATTGTCCTTGGAGGAGACACTTTCATGCAGTGACACAATGGATGTAGAGAACGATTTATTTTGCGAGAAAGAATTATTGACAGTACTAGACGAACTAAAAAATAATAAGCCCCTATGTGCTGATAGTGTGGTAAATGAGTTTTTTTTCTAATATTGTATTTATGAAGTTGGACATGTTGGAAGTTGGATAAGAACTTGGTTTATTTCCCAGATTGAGAGCATTGTCCTTGGAGGAGACACTTTGATGCAGTGACACAATGGATATAGAAATCCCAAATTCGTACCCTATCTTGAATTCAATTTCGTCCGGAAAATGGCAGTTTGCAAATTTCTAGATAAAACTACTTTTCAAAAAAAAAAAAAATTCTGATGTACGAATATATGCAATTATTGCTCATTTAATAAGATACATTTGTCTTTTATAAAGTTTCTAATTCGCTTCATATACTTATGTACGGTAAGTCTTTGATCATATGATAGGTATCTGCTTACCATATTCTAAAAAGCGACTCATTTTTAATGTTATTTATACTTATTTCCCATGATTTAGATTTTTCTCAATTTTGCGTTATTATGTAGGAGTTCCTCCTTACTGATGTTCTTGTCTTCAGGGCTACATGACAAGGGAGAGGCTTTTTTTCACAACGGTATTTCAAGTAACAGTGAGCCAGGTGGGTTGAAAAAGTTTGGGTTGCTCTTCCACTGCATTACCCTGAAAGACATTAAGTTCCAGGATGAGCAAAACAATTTACTCATTCCTTAGTCAGTTTAAAAATGTAGAATCTAGCATTATGGGCGCAATGGACTGTAGCCCTTTCCATTTCTAAATATTGACATTTGATTAGTCCTCAAACTATGAAAATTTCCCAAATGCATTCAAATTTCCCACAATTTAAATATATGACATTATTAAATATTTATGGAAACTTTTGTTATGGAAAATATTGGTATAAACAAAGAAGTTAAGCTCTTTTGTCGCAAAACGAGTCGTTTTTTGTTACAATGCCAACCAGGGGTCGATCAGACAGGTCTAGAATTTTCAGTTTTGTTTATCTTGTCTTTTTATGACATTGCAACGAATAGATAGCATTACCTGAAAGCCATCCGGCTATCCAATTCCTAAACAATGCATCTGCATCTTTTTCCTATTTTTAATTAAGGATACCGCCTTGTATAACTTTTCGCACTGACTCGATTTGTGTAACAGAGTTGCTGCATTTTTTATAGCTGACATTTTTATAAACTGACAAATCATTTTTGCTGTGTACTGTTCACCTGACTTCTCAGATCCAAAACAGTATATCTGGTTGACCAATCAAAATGCTCCAAAACAATCACTAGCAAAAAACAGTGTCAGTCGAGCTAGATGCGAGCAGGTATTCGTTGAAGTTAATTTAATTAAAGAAGGTTATACCGAAGCTTAAAAAGAAGTTTTCGTGTGGGTCAGATGGGATTTTTGCTCGCCATTTTGAGTTTGCTAGCGATTATCTTTTTGATCATATGGCTTTAATGTTCCAGATGACTTTTACAGTAGGAGTTGTGCCTGATTGCCTATGTGTTGCTGTTACAACTCGAGATTTAAAAAAGTGAAACCGCTTCCTCAATGTTTGTCTTATAGGCAGGCCTATTACAGTTTTTGGTTTGTTTTCGATTTTTTTGAGTTATTGATTATTGAATATATTTGACAACAGTGCGTCATGCCTCTTTTTCAGTTCGGGTTTCAACCACACTTTAAGGGGTTTATAAAGGATGTTAAAAGGTCAGGTAGCCTTTTGGCTATTGGCGCATATGATATTAGTAAGGCTTTCATTGTATGTATTGAGTTATGCTTGAGTTATTGTATGTATAGACATCTCCAAGTACGTTTAAAGATTGGAACTTCACTCCTTCCCTCAGAACTTCGTGTGAATTTTTAAATTAAACAAAGGACTATTACTTCTCCTATTATTTATAATAACACGGCCCTAAAAGCCCAAGATGATTTATCGCCTTACTGCGTATTGAATGGTGTTAGTTTGTCTGTTTTATGTTACGCAGATGACGTTCTTAACCTAAGTAAGGCAGTGTTCAGTTTGAAAACAAGTTTTAGAGAGATTGCTAAGAATTATAATAAGACTTGTCTTTCTTTGAATGTGGCTAAGTCTCAAGTGCTGTTACTTAATTTTAACCGTTCTGAAGACCCTATTAGAGTAAATCTGGGTGATTCTGATATCATACCATTACAGGAACTGGTGTACCTTGGGTTACCTATCGGTACATCCCTAAAGTCAACTCGAAAATTACCTATTGCCAAAACAGAGCTAAGATATGTAATGCGTATGGTATTGTGGTTGGATCACAGGTTAATCTTGGTAGACGTCACCTTATGAAAGCATATGATACTATTTCACTCCCTCATGTTCTATTCCTGGTTCCTTTCTGGGACATTTTTAACCACTCTAAAAAATAGAAAAAAGCAAGGCTTTTTTCAAATATTTAAAGTTCCTTATTCGGGTTCCTCCTTGGAATAGGAATGGTAGACTGCGAGAAAGATTAAGCTTGACGGATCCTTTTGATGCTACAGATAAACTTTTTTCCAAGCTTAAAGAAAATCTGTCGAGCCACCGTTGGAACGATTTTTTGTTTTAATGCAAGTTTACTTATTTTTTTTTGCTGTGTTATTATCATTTTTATGTTATATTTTATATGTATGATTCACTTAAAAAGGTTTGCCACCCTTGGAGTGGCTTACTTTTTCAAAATATCTGTTTATTCTTGTTTTCAGTTTGTAGTTTCTTGAAATGTAAAAATATTTCTGTAAATTTATTATAGTGTAAAACAGTGTATCTGGCACGAAACAACCTAAACCTTTTAGAAACCGTATATATGCAGAAAGATATATTTTCTGATAATTTGGTCAAGATGCCGCAAAACAAATAGTTCTACTCGAATCAGTATGAAAACTACTGGGACAAACTATTCAATCAAATTTTTCGAGGCGGGTTAAGTCTAGTATTCACGCAAATTTGTCGTGATTCTCATATAAGATTTGAAAAATGCAGATATACTCTTCTGGATTCAATAGCCGAATTGCTTTCCAACAAGAAGAAAATAATTATCTTGTTTCTTAGACAGCATTTAAACCTAAGGCCTGATATTATGTACAAGTTATATACAATTCCCATTCTAATACAATTGGTTAGACCTAAAACTTCTTGGAATATATACGGAATATATCTGTGAAATATAATAGATGGCAGAATTTGTAAACACCTAGTAAATATAAGCAATAGATTTTAATTGAGCCATTAAACATCTACCTATGTTAGTGTGGTAGTCTGTGAATGCTGCAGAAGCCTACTGGTGAGCAGACAGTTTACGAAACTTACTTAGGGGGCTGGGAGGCGGAGTGTACGGGAGGGGTTCTTGTAAACCTCCAGTTGAGGGTTCTGGAACACAACTATTACAATAGTACCTGTTTTGTACGTCAGAGCTTTTCCACTCAAAAGGTGGCACCAAAAGTATTGTTTTAAGTGCTATATTGCACATACGAATGGTAGAATTGATAAAAAGCACGTAGATATGAGCAATAGCTTTCAAATGAGCCATTAAACATAACTCTTAAAAGATTTGATAGCCCAATTGCCCCAGCTTTTGCACTTGAGACATGGCGCCATTAATGTCATTTTTAGTGCCATTTGGAAATTGTAGCTGGTGGAATTTATAGGATTTTACATGTTCTGGTAGCCAGCTTCACCTCATTTGTTTCAACTTGTTTGACCTATTTGTTTCAACTTCGACCTCAAACTTCTTGCAAACTTCGTTTGCAAATATATTTGTACATTACAATGCAGATGGCAGCATCAAACATTTCTGGAAATTCCTCTTAGTTAAAACAGAAACAGCAGATTCGAGAAAGCTGTTTTATCGCAAAAAGACAAAAGAAAAAAAAGAAACAACAGGAAAAACACCAGTGATCACGAAGCAAAGGAACACGCTCCATAGCAGTGAATCAGGTCATAAACTCGCACTTACTATCATAATCATAATAAATTACTTTTATCGATTACATCAATTACAATTACATATTTATCATAATTATGATAAATAATAATTACTATCTATTGCTAAATTTAAAGAGGTGTTAGAGTACAATTTATACGTTAGAAAAGGAGGGGAGGGGTGTCGGAACCAATAAAGTGTATATTTTTAACCTCAAGTTTAGCTGGGGGTTATTTCGACCAATCTTAGGAAGAAATCCAGCATACTTCCATGTGCTTCTATAATAGCTAAGAATTTGTTTCTTTTCTTAAAATAAGAAAATTATCATTCATTTAATATTCTTTGAAAGGAAAATTTCATATATAGTGGAATATTATCAGTTTTTTTCACTAATTTTTCCACTTACTATCATAATTCATCAGTATAAGCTTCAACAATGGCAAAACACGGGTCGAACATAATCACTTGTTTTTCCCTAAATTTACCGATTTACTTGGCCTAATTACACAGACTGTAAATATAGTTGATATAACTAAAACTTAAAAAGGTATTGCAGTACCACTTACATGTTGGAGAGGGGGTCGGGGGGCCGGTACCACTAAAATGTTTTTAACCTTAAGTTTAGATGGGTTTCTTTCGACCAATTATTGTTACTACTACTATTTATTGAAAACCCGTCTTTGTACAAAGAGAAAATGACAGAGCATTGTAAAGAAAAAAACATCTTAGGAAATATTAGGTCCAGTCTCTTTCTGTGAACTTGTATAATAGTAAACAATTTATTACCTTTGTTAAATGAAAAATATCGTTAAATATTCTTTGAAAGGACAAATTTCATATATAATGGAACCTTATCAGATTTTCTATTGATTCTTAGAACTTTTATAAACAATAGATTACATAAAGTAAAGCTAGAATTTTCTTATTTGTTATGACCAGTTTTCAGTCTATTTTTCAATCTAACAGGACATATAAAAACGAATTTTGGGATTGTAATCGACAGGTAGATAACGCTGAATCTTATCTTTTGAACGGTTGCAAAATTATTGGAATTTTAAACCCGTAGGTCTGCAGATAAAAATCATACTAAAAACCTGCAGAGGGGACATAAGCCTTAAACTGTTCACTCCAACCCCACATATATTCATGGCAGCAGAGTAAAAACCTATTCAATGAAAAAAGAAAAAAAAAACAAACGAAAAGTTATAATGAGGAATAATACAAAGAAAATGTCGTTTTAGAACAAGAAAGGCTACGTCTGAGCAAGCACGAACGAAGAAATTAAGCATGAATTAGGAATTGATAATTTTGGAAAGTTGCCGAAAGCAAGTGAACTATATACGAAACTAAAAAAAATTATAAAAACAATGATTAAAATAGGTACGATATATCCCCTACCTAATATTCTTCAAATATGTTTCTCTGACGCTAAATCTTAATGAAATGTACCTAAGTATGATGAAAACATAATACTTTAGAAACAAATTTGGGCTATATATTTGAACACTAGGGGGGTGGGGTAAAGTATAGCGGGTTCTGCATACCTAATATGTTAGGTACAATTATTGTGCATATTATGAAGTAAGAATTATTTTCTAACTTCATACTGCCCAAATAATTTACCCCCTCCTCCTAAAGCGCAAATATATAGCCCAAATTATACATTTTTCAACTATTCTGTCACTACTCTTTGTCTTGCCTCACGTTGAGCTGAAGGAAACTAACAAAAAAAAGGTTCTATAATGCGTTGAAGGCTGGGCAGGGAAACAAGGTTGAGGCTGGGCAAAGGAAGATGGGGGCTGGCGAGACCACAAAGCTGCTCAATAGGTGCAAGAAATACGAGAGAAAAAACGTTTATGATAGGGAATGTAGTGGAATATTCATCTGCACTTGATCATATTTTAGGTGTGGACTAGTTTATGACATTTGTGAAGCATCTGGTAAGCAATGTCTTTAAGCGGTTGACTTCTTCTCTTCTTCTGCTTTGTCTGCACTGGTAGCATCACCGTCATCAAGTATTATGTCCTCCGGTTCAGGTGCTTTTGGCAAAAATTCAATATCACCATATGCCTTGGCGTATACTTCTTTGGCCTATAAAAGAGATAGCGAACTAACATAACGAGAACACAAAAAGATATAATTTTGTAAGTGAAAGTGTGCTCAGGTCCACATAACAAGTAACGTAAAAACCAGAGTAAAATATTTGAAATGTAATATATATATATATATATATATATATATATATATATATATATATATATATATATATATATATATATATATATATATATATATATATATAAACGTAAGTTCTATACTAACAAAAAAATTTGAATAAAAACTTTATGCGCTGGAATGGTCTTAAGAATCTTTTGTCAACTTTCGTTTTCAAAGTCTTTAGGGTATTTATTATAAGCATCAAAAATGATATTTGTTTTATTATCCTCCCTAACCCCCTCCTCCCGCTTTTTCACAACCTCTTGTGTTTTAAGGTGATAATCGTAAAAGAATACTTCCTTGTCGGGCTTTTCATTCAATTTTAGCTTTAGATTATTTTGTTTCATATATTGAAAAAAAAAGACTTCAATTCAGGGGACGTACCCCAGAGCGTTTTGGATACATCAGGTTCCTCTTGATCCAAGGACTTAGAGCTGGAGATTTAAAACTGATAATGGACAAAAAGTTTTTGGGTCCTTTTACGAGCAACCCCCCCCCTCCAGAGCAAAACGTTCAATTCTTTCGACCCGGAGGAAAATTCATGAAAGGTTCCAGCGAATCCAACACCCTGGATCAGACAGATCCTAGCTTTCCATTATAAGACTTGCGTTTAAAGAATTGGCAATTTGATTATTTACGGCCCTTGCGCGTGACTAATCGGGCAAAGTGGAGGGCTTGTCATTCCAGGAAGCATGTATATTAGACTTCTCGGCTATTTTGAACAAACTACTTATCTTAAATTTTGGTTAGATGTCTTTGGGGGGGGGGGGTTATGGAGGGGCAAAAAAGGGCTAGAATGGAGTTTGGTTGTCATCTAATTACTTTTGACTCTTCATTAGTGCACTAGACTTTCAATTTCCAGTCAAAAAGCTTCCTCCGAAGTTTCAACGACCACTTCTTCCACACCACGAGACCAGAAAAAATAAATCGGAAAAACATTTAAGTCTAATGGCTTTTTAAATACAGACAATACTAGACATTATTCATAATAAACACAAATTTTATTTGCCAATCTTTTCTCCACCTCAATAGGCTGCGATGCTACATAGCAGTGTCCAAGTTACTAAAATTCAAATTACTGAAGATTTACGTTAAATTCCACGTTACTAAAAATAAATTAACACCACTTTACCATTATCAGCTAAACAATCACCTTTTATGTGGGAGGGTTCGAGTTCAACCATTTGTGTAGCAGCAAATAAAATACCTGATGACATATAATAAAACTAAAAACATATAAAAGATTATAACCTTGTTAATAATTTGATAGGTTTTAAGAATTACTTTTCTCATGTTATATACATAAAATGTAATATTTGTTTTATTAATTCAAGGGAATGGGGAACACCACACACAAGAAAAGAAATCCCCATTAAAGAAATAAAAACTGAAGCAACTATTGAAATTTGATTAGTACTTAAATATAGATTCTTCATTATTTTGAAGGTTCATATATAGTTTCAATAGCAGCTGTAACTTATATTAGAGTTCAGATTAAAGTTGTTTTTCTGAGCTTTAATTGTTTGATATGCTCTCTCTTTTGTCCGATAAATTGAAAACAAGGCTAAAAGCAATAACAAAAAAGAAATTCTTCGAGCATAGGCACAAAAAAGATTTCTTTTTGATACGCTGTATTATATATGCGCTGGAGCCTAAAATGACAACGACCGAACAAGACAATAAAAAAGGTCAATGCTCTGTCATACTAACTCTTAGGGGGATTAATATAATTAGTCGTCATGATATCGGATCGAATTGATCAGGTTCAATCCTCATAGTCAATATAGACAAGACTACACAGCTGACATAGGGACAACACAAACATACATGTCCTAATTAGACCACATTGGAAATGCTAACTAGACCAGGTAAGCCCCCCCCCCTAAAATTCAGCTTATAGGCACCCATGGCTACTAATTTACCTTTTGAATGCTCTTTCCAAGCATACTAATCAATTTGTTTGCAAATTTTCTTCCCCTTCCTGGTGGTTCTGTGCATAGGCAATCCCCAATATTATTTTTGGGCTATTCATTACACCAATGTAGGCTATGTTAGTCACATGCTACAGCTTCAACATTCAACCAGTTTGCAATTTATCTCTATGCGCAACTAAGTGCATAATTGATCAAAGTATCATTTGAAATAAAAATACAACGATGAAGATAATCATCCCGGTATGATGTTTCTATGATGTACAAGTTCCCCGCCAGCTGGGGAGGAAAAAAAAGATCCCTCGATGCAGAATATCGCAGTTCAAGCAATCCCGGTAATTAGGATCCCTTACCTTTTGAGTAGGAGAGTGCAACCTTAATTTCGTACAAGACTGCTGTTGCATCTTTACACCCTGTCACGATGCAGTGGTTGCGGTTGCAGTTACTGCAGCATTCAGTATGGTGCATGGCTTTCGACCAATGGCAGATCGATTGGCTACTTTGCCTTTTACTCAGAATTCTGGTATTAACTTGTATACAGAGCAGTCACAAGCAAATGATCTGTTTTCATTCATTAGCCCTTTGTTGTCCTTCTGGGTTTGTGATAAGGGTCAAAACAATTTCAAACATTGACTGGAAATAAATATTCCGATAATTGAAGGATGTGGTGCAAAAACGAGGTAGCTTTATCGTGGACGGGTCGGAGTTTGAAGTGGGGTCTTCGGCAGTTGATTTGATGTTCAGTATATTTCAGCGTATTTCTTATATTTCATAGATCCGGCTTTTACTTTTACATATGTAGGCTGATTAATAATATAAGGTTTTTTTTTGTAGGGAATATTTACTTTGATTTCATTATTATAGTATTTCAAATCTTAGTAAGTATCGAAGCTCCAATAGATCCAAAATACGTTTAATTTATACTTGGTTTGATAGTGATTCTTGGTTTCGAAAAACCAATAGTCTAAAAAAGATCTTTTTCTCGAAGCATTGCTGTGCGAAAATCGAATTTTGATTTTAAGACTGGGGTTACAAGGAGGGTAGCCCTCCTTGTAATAAGAGCAATCCTGTACCCCTACTATGAAAAACGAATAGAAATAAAATAAAATAAAAATAAAAAAACAAATTTCTATAATTAAATGAGGAGCATGAATTTGAAGACAATGAATTATTTCTGAATTTGCAAGATAGCTTCTTAATTATGTTTTAGAATCTTGCTGAACTTCATGAATACGTTTGATTGAATAACTCGCTTAAAAAAGAAGATAGATATACAGTAGCTATTATACCTTGGAGACTACACCATCTATATCCAAGTCTGCTCCAGGTCCTTCGATGTGGAATACATTCTCAGGGTATTTTCCATCAAATTCTACTTGACAAGTATTAAAGTAAAGGGACCACAGCACACGTGGTTTTTCATCGTCGTCTTCTTCGTTCAAGTTCAGAAATCGCTTAGCTAACGATTCAATATCTTCTTTTGCCGATGTTATCTGTCCACCAAAAAAATGTACAATCCCTGAAAAGTAAATTCTTTTTTATTATATTTTTTCATATTTATATACTTGAGGGAGTGAAGGACAAAAGACTTGTCATTTAAAAAAAAAACAGTTTTTTTGTATTTTAGATATTTTTTTTATAGATATTTTGTTCCTAATTTTTTTCATCTTTCAGTTGAGGCTTGTCAGTAATAATAATGGAGAATAATATTTAATAATGTCACGTAGATTTTCTTGATCATATTTCCATGCTGAATCGAGTGGTAAATATCATTTGTTTATATTTCATCAAGCGATCAAGTTCAAAAGTAAAAAAGTCAACTTTCGTTACGTATAAATATAGAAGTACAAGTATATTAAGCATAAGTGTTATATATTAAGTATTAAGTATAAGCATAAGTATTATGTATTAAGTACTAAAATATACTTTAATCGCTTGCTCCTTTTCCACCACTTAGTTTTGCTAAAAACTAATATTGAAGATTCAACAATAATTAAAATCAATAATAAAACTGATTAAATAGTAAAATTAAGACATTAATATTAATGAAGACAAAAGAACCTAAAAAAAAATTTAAAATGAACAATGAAGTCAAATTCAAAACAAAGAAAAATTACCATGCCTTTGTACTATTTAGCTTTAATCGTTAATCAATTAAAAAAACAAAGTTTTCAACAAACGTAAAGAAAAAACATAAAACCTAAAACGAAGAGAAATTAATGTAAACGAAAAAAAGAAGAAAGATTCAAATGCCGTCAAATAAAAAAAAAACATATAACAGGATGATTGTCTAAGAATTATTTTAGGTACTCGTCCCTACTTCCGGAAAATTATACGATAAAAATTACTATTAAGGGTACTATATAATTTGTGTATACATAAGTATTTATATTATATTATATAAAAGAATAATTGTCTAAGAACAATTTTAGGTACTCGTCTTAATATCCCAAAAATTGTATAAAATTTTTTTTAGTATGGGTACTATATCCCAGTAAACTATCCAAAAAAGGTAGCTTACCTTCACTTTCTAGGACAACAATGATGTACAGGTTAAGTTGGCTAGGCAACGTCTTACAGATATAAGATGACATATGTATAAAGGTATATATGTTATACACACATACCGTTTTCATGACAAATTGTCGAGCCTCTCAAATCGCCTAGCGATGATCAATAGAAATTCGATGACCTTTTTTAATTCCTCGGCATTGGGACAGGTATATGGGTAGTTAAGCAAAGTTTCTATGGAACAAAAGTCTAAAACGAGTACACGGGATATCAATAAGATAGGAAGAAAAGAAGAAGAGGATAAGGAGTAGATATGAAGAGGAAGGTAAGGTAATATCATAGATTAGAAGAAGAAGCAGAAAACGAATTACTTACTGATATCTTTGGGGGCAGATGCAGTCTCATATCCTGTTTCAAAAATTCTAAACTCGCTACCACTGATTGTCATAACCACCACCTTCTCTTCATTGTTTTCATTCAAAGATCTGCAATTTTAAAAGGCAAACAGTTATGCTTTACATAACATACTTTAAACTTTTTGAGATTGTCTATATTACACCATGTCTAGTTCAAAAAATGTTCAGTCAGTGCATCATTTCAGAAGACCAGACGACTCCTTATCTCTTCGTGTTACTTTTCGCTATTTCAAAGCCCCCCTCCCCCCAAAAAAACAAGTTAAAAGAATAAAAAAATTATAGGCAAATAGCGTCATAGACCAGGAATCCAATTCATGCAGACGAAGGGTGGGTCCTATGCGTCAACTCTTCATTTTTTCGTGGGGACCAAGATTGATTCTTCGCGTGGCCGGTTATTTAGTTTGAGACGGGGACCAGGGGCGTGACTCTGCAAGCTCAGCCTGAGTCAACCCAGCTTTAAATGCGGACCTGGAGAAGTCTGGGGAAGGTAAGCGGGTAGGGTGTGCGAAAGCACAGAATGGCTGGCCCCTCACCCCCACTGCACTTCCTGACTGAGAGTCAGCACCACCGGTTTGGATATTAAGGGTCTAGTGACTTGTCTAATTACTTTTTTTACTTATAGTTAACTGAATCTTTACAGTTATTCTTCAAAAATGACAATTTCTTCGGTTATTCTTCAAAAATGAGTCGTTTTTCAAGAGGGAGGGAGATGATAGATAGTTTGACAGGGAGGGTGAGCGATAAACAAAGAGAGGTGATAAAAAGAGAACATGATAAACAGGGAAGAGGTTACATAAGTAAATATATATCACACAAGCATTATAGGAGAGTATCTAAGAAATCAAATAAGTCTGATTTATGTCTACAATAAAGCACAAAAGTTAATAACGAATAAAGTACAACAGGTATTAAATCAGGAAAACATAGGAGGGTGAAAATCCGTTCAAAATCAGGGGGGACAATTTTGTTGTTGCTTTTCGAATATTTTTCAATGACAATACCTAAAAAAAGAGCTTTTCAGTCGACTCAAGTTTTCCGTCAAAGTTCAAGCATAGCAAACATATTTTCAGCAACTTTATGTTGAAATTACTAGACTGCAGATTGAGTGTGTTAAACAAATACTGAAAAAAGAAGTATGTACGTACATAATATATTATCATTTTGTTTATGTATTTGAAAGATTAAGATATAATGAAAAGAGAAATCACCAATGCAACAGCACAAACACATAAAAAAAAGAAAGATAGAGGGAGAAAAGGAAGACTGTTTTCCTACATTAGTGATTAATATAGATCAGCACTTGAATGAGGCCTTAACCCTACTCATCCATACAATCACACAGGCCAAACAGCATAGCCATAGACAATCAACCATAAAGAATAATCCATGGACAGGCAGTCGTGTCGTCAGTAAGTATAAGTCGTCATTTACCGAACATTAAAAACAGTAAAAAAAGACAAATAATTCAGAGGCAACAACCCAACACAAGGGCTCATCATGAGAATACACACTTGCCTATAGGGTTTTGGAACATGGGTGCCTACAAGGCTTCAATGAATTAAATTGAAAAGCTGGAAGTTAACGACAAAAGAGAAGCGAAATGCATCTCAAGACACAAAATTTTGATTACGCAGCAGATCATTTTTCAGCAGATAAATGTCTTTCTGCAGAAACTGAGGCATAAATGGTCCGGATAATATACGGATACATAATCTTTTAAATGCAATGTTAACTTTGAAAGTAGGTTAGATACATAATTAAATTTTAAGTTCTGTCAAATGCCCCTTTCCTAGATGATTACATTAATATAGTAAATTCTGATTATTTGAAGTAATTCTCAGTATTTGCAGTAGTTGACAGATTAAAATAGGTCAGTCCCTGTCACATGTTTCGATGTTTATTTCCTTGTTTTAGTGAATATAAGCCACCGTTTTAGATTACTTTATCAGTTCTTATTCTGTTTCTGTTCTCGTCTTATGCACATTTACTGTATTATATGTGTAAATAAACATTTTTATACTCGACACATAAACCTTATGAAAGTTAGAGACGCTAGACAGCCTTTACCGGTCGAACCCCAGATTGTAGGCCAACGCTACCATAAGACTTTAAAGAAGAGAGCACAGAGAAAGTCACGCTACAGAGAGAAGAGGGAAAACTTTACAGCAAGATCGACAACATAAAAAAAAACTTGTACGTTGAATCACGATAGTCTTATCGTATAATTTGTCATTTGTTTCAATTTTATATAAAACTACAGTCAATGCTTATATTTATTACAGTTTATTACCTCCCCCCTTCCCACAGTCAAGAATAAAATTTGATTATACTCCCAAAATTCCTTCTCGGTTAAACTTATAATTTTACTAAAGGTCCAACAAATCAACTAAATTTCATATACATTTAAAGTTGCTTAAAATTTTAAATAGCTGATCCATTATTTACCACATTAAAATTAATAAAACAGAAAAGAAACAATTAATTCATTAATTTTTTCAATTGGTTTTAAAATGGAATATTCCCATCAAGACCAAATTTAGCTATCAAATAGCAAGGCAAAAAGGTCTAACCTACCTATCAGTTATGAATATAGCTCTTGAGATACCACGAGTCCTTGAAGGTTGACTACTACCGGGGATATAACCATTTGCCAAAACACAGTAATTACAATCAACAGCTTTGCCATTGGTAACTATTCCAGTGCATATATTATCATTACTAACAAGAAGACCATCCACATCGCGATTCAAATAATAAACACCTCCAAAAACCGCACATAATCTGAAATGGAAGGAAACAAAATTATCTAAAATGGGAGGATACAAAATTATCTGAAATGAAAGTAAAATATTCGAAATAGAAAGGAAACAAAATTATCTGAAATGGAAATCGCAAAATGGAAAATGGAAAGGAAATCACAGTTCAAATAATAAACACCTCCATAAACCGCACACAATCTAAAATGGAAGGAAACAAAATTATGTCTCAGCAAACGGCAAATTATTAAAGTTTTGGAGAAATTCCAAAAGAATACTTTTCTAAAAATGGAGAAATTCCAAAAATTGGAGAAATTCCAAAATAATTCTGTTCTAAAACTGGTTGACTCTCCATCTCTCATTAAAGAAAGCTTAATATTCGGTTGACAGCTTTTAATTTCATATCTCCAAGTCTCAAAACATCAGAAATAAACAGAAACAAAAGCCCTGAAAAAGAACCAACACTTAACATTCCACAATACTAGTCATTTCCCTCTCATTACATTCTTATCACAATCATTTCACTTTTAATTCCAATCCTTGATACCCTGCTAAAGTTATACTTTAACTTAATTAATTTTTTTTAACTTAAAAAAATATGCGGTTAAAAGACATGCCAAAGCGAACACAAGCAATATACAGTTAGAAGATAAGCGGCACCATGAATTACAAGCAACAAAAAGGATCCGAACGAGTTAAAACTGAAAGTGACAGTCACTGGACCCTTCAACGTTATATGTATTCTCTGTGGAACCCTCCATTTCCCCCGTAAAAGAGTAACAAACAAAGGCAATTCATTTGGAGGTGGCTATTTTAAACGAAAATCAATACATACAAGCCGACAGTGTAACGAGTGCTGAGGCCCGGCCTTGAATTCGGCTACATAGGTTTTTTTTTTAAGTGGCATATTGACATTTCTGGCCACAAACGATCTAAATATGTTAAAACTTTAAGGAAAAATTCGTATTTTTCCCAAGGTGGTTGTATCGAAACTATGGTGACACCTGACATGAAGAAGTGGCAGCGGTTAAAAGACATGCGACAATGTGAATCAACATATACAAGCCTGCAGCGTAGCCATGCAGGGGTTCTCAGCACACATATACACACACACACACACACACATATATATATATATATATATATATATATATATATATATATATATATATATGTTACGATGAAAGACCAAAATCTGATGAATGTCGATATTCATCAATGAAAGTCCAAAATATGAATATTTAACAAATATTTCGGACATACACAAAGCAACTATGTGTTTGTTGACATTCACAATGCACAAATGGTGAGTGTTGAGCATTTCAGAGATTTGTTTTTCTGAGATTCTTTGCCGAACCAACGGACGGTAGACTATCGCATGGGGACAGAATTTTTGACTTGAATTTTTTCTTTCATTACGACTTAATCCTCAAATGAATAATCGATTTAACTTTTACATGGCTCATACAATCCATTCAAATTTCATTTTTTTTTTCTTTTTAATGTCAACACACTGAACTGACTTAACTCTGGTTTGCCATTAAACAAAATTTCAAAATCCTATTAATAAAGCATATTCGTCTAAAGGTTAGCCTGGTATTTTGATTTGCAGAGATGTAAAACTCATAGAATTAATTATTGTTATTAACTATTATGTCATAGCCTTGTTAAAATAAATAATTACATTATATTAGGATGTGGTGCAAATCCAGCATCGCAGCGCAAGGAGTGGTGCAAATCTACCTATTTCGATTGATTTTTATATGTAACATAGAAAATAATTAGTGGATTATTTTTGTATAGTTTAAATTTACACATAGTCAATAGAAATTTATTATACATAATATAAATAATAAAATTAATAATTGGAAGTGATTTCTTGCCCTTTGATTAAAAGGGTACTCATTAACAATAAACAAACAAGCAACAATTATGGTCGATCACGTCTTTTCAATTTTTGAATTTTTCCTTCGCATTTCCCTTACTGTTGAGACAATGCTGTAGCATTGTCATATAAACTTCGGAGGCTCATTCGATCGGAAATTGTAGTTTCTAGTGCCCTTTTTAACAACAAAAGGGGTGGAAAGATAACGGTCATCCCTTAAACAATCTTTTTGGAAAGATTAGAAAGAACCAAATTTAAGAATGATAAATTTGAACATTTTTGTTTATGATAGTCACAGCAGCAGCTAAAACCTCGTAAAGAGTAGATAACATATGATAAATGAAAATTGAAAATCCATAGTCGAAAAGAAGCGTAAAGTTGCCTCTGATTGAGTTAATGTAGTAAGTGAGTAAAATTTATCTTGAAACGTATTTAAAAGAAAAAATTGCTTGTTTTTAGGAGAGGCTAAAAATGTCTGAAGATGCGTTTGACCGTGAAACATTTTGTCACTGTATTTGCAAGAAAACCTTTTTATGTTGGTTTTTAGACAACACAACCAGGAATTGTTGGACGTTGTATTTTGCCAAAAATGGAGCTCGACTGTCCAAAGTGTATCATCATAATGGAGGAATTATATCTAGCAACGTGTGTAGAATCTAAATACTATTCAAGGGCAATTTATTTTTTAAGCACCTTGATTTGGGTACTTGTGGCCTCTCCTTTTTTAGATTCTACTTGCATGCTTGTCACTATAAACAACAAGTTAATATCATGACAAACTGTTTTCGATCGAAATTCGATCTTGTGTTATATATGAGTTTATGGTAAGTGGCGGTATTACCAAGGCATTTTTTTCAGAAATATATAAAGATAGAGAATCAAATAATTTTTTGTTAGATAAAGTAAATAATAGTTTCTATATACGGGTATAATTAATAGGCCATTTTTTTGTTCTTATGAAAGCAAAGAGCAACTTTAAAACTGAAAACCTGCAGAAATTATCAAATGTACGTGGAATGCTACTTTACTCATCGACGCCACTCTTTCCAGCAAAGTAAGGACAATTCTAAATGTTTTAACTTTAAGGATTTCCAATTGGTAGGGCTCGTTCAGTTGCATTTGCTTTACAAAAATTTCATCCTTCAAAATGTTTTGAATTACGCTTTGTATGTAATATATTTGCTTAACAACTGGTTATGTTTTATGCGTTCTAAAATACTTTTAGGGAAGCACTAAACATTAGCTTATATGCTAACGTTCAACCTTGTGCCAACAAGCTAACCTTGAACTAAAAACGTTATTGTCTAAAATAAGCAAAACTCCAACTAAATTACCCCTAATTTTATTGCTTAAAAACAACCTTTCTTTCATTATACCCCAAACCCCTAGAAAGCGGGATTGAACCACAATTTTCGTACAGCCTACTATTTGAAATACGATCAGTCAGCCGGGTGCCAAGAACTATCCGTAGGCAATTTCTCTGGAAAACATCTAGTAAATCTTCATCCGCTTTTCAGAGCGCCCATGCTTCAGAGCCATATTTGACCGCTGTCATCACCGTACCTTCTAATATTCTAATCTTGGTTTGCAGACTTATTTTTCTATTCTTCCAAACTTTTTTAACTGTTAAAGAACACCCTGAGCCTTAGCTATTCTGCTTTTAACGTCTTCACTGCTCTCACCATCTTTACTAATAATACTACCAAGGTAAGTGAAGCTCCCAACCTGATCAATGTTTTCGTTACCCAGCGTCACCTTTTCATCTTCAGTTATTCCTAGACTTAGTGACTTAGTTTTCTCAACATTAATTTTCAAATCTATTTTAGCACCCTGAACTCGCAAAACCTCTAAAAGTTCATTAATTTTGCTCATACTTTCATCTAGGATGCTTAGATCATTAGCATAATCTAAGTCCGGGAGAGTTTTTCCTCCCCGTTTGATTCCGTGGTCTTACCTTTCCTGTGCTCCTTAAGATAAAGTCGATCAAAAGGATCCATATAAAGAGTGATAGAACACAACCCTGCTTAACTCCTGATTTAATACAAAACCAGTTGCTAACCTCATTTCCTACCTTAAGCGCAGCAGTATTATTCTCGTATCACTTTAATGTATTTGTCTGGTATACCATATAAGGGTAATACCTTTGCTAAAGCTCTTCTATCAACAGGATCGAACACTTAGTCATAACCTATAAAACTGAGGACCAAAGGTGTTTGACAACTAAGGCACTTTTCAATTATTAAACTAAGAGTAAAAATTAGGTCGACACACCCTCTACCTTTTCTAAAACTACATTGTTCTTCTCTTAAAACTTTGTCTACAGTATCTCTCAGTCTATACGACACTCACTCTTGTCACCTTTCTTATACAGTGGTTTAATTAAGGTTTTTCTAAAATCGTTAGGTACTTCCCCTTTTTCAAAAATCATATTCATAATCTTTAATAGCTTATTTCTAACCTCGGAGCCACCATATTTAAAAAACTTGTTTACCACACTATCAGCACATGGAACCTTATTATTTTTTAGTTCTTTTAGTACTGTCACTAATTCTTCCTCACAAAACAAATTTTGCTTCACATCCAAGGTATCACAAACTTTTTCATTTTCCTCTATATCTTTTCCTGAAATTTTATCTAGGTTTAGCATATTCTCAAAATGTTCCGCCCATCTCTCTTTAACTCTTTACTTATCACTAATTGTGGCGCCATTGCTATCTTTAACTGGGACATTTCCGGATTGACAACTTCCTCTCAATTTATTAACATGCCAGTACAATAATTTACTGTTATGCCGTCTAGCTTCCAGATCCTCGGCAATTTTATTCATGGCCTCGACTTCACGTCTCCTTAGTTCATATTGTAATACTTTCTCCACTTTCATTATATTCCTTTTGTTTTCATATAATCTATCAATCTGATAATTCTTGTACAAACCCCTTCTACTCTCTATTAAACATAAAGCTTTTTCACTAATATTACTAGCTGTAGTCTTAACTTTCTTCCCTAAGACACCATCAGCAACTTCACAAATTAATATTTCTAAAATTAGTCCAACCATCTTCCACATTGTCAAATTTTAAATTCTCAAGTTTAGTATTCAATTGTTACTGAAGGCAAACTTCAGCGCAAGGAGCGAGGAGATAAAAGGGGCGACGGCCCTTGCACATACGAGAATATTTTCTATTTGTCTTGTGTTTAAATGTTAACCTTGTGGGAGCAGAGCGGGGTTGATCTCTACTTGGCAATAAAAGCCCCGGAACTCACGTCTCGGCTACTACGAGGCTTAGAATTCCATGGAGATCAGATTTGTACATGTAGTACGAAAGCGCTATTTTAGCACTATGTCATTATATGTAGCACCGTAGCACGTACTCGAGGTTGCTAAAAACGTGCTAAATTAGCACAAAAAATGCTATTTTGCACTTGTTTAGCATTATTATAGTCAATTTTTTGACTATAGCACCGAAAATCACTATGTAACACGCAAATTTGAGCAATGTAGCACTTTATGAACTGACCGTGGTGGCAGTCCTGATTGAGATCATGCGTATGGTTCTCCAAATAATAAGGCAACAACAAGAAGTTTCAACGCTGCGCTTAGGTTTCAGTTCAAAATCATCATTTCATATATTGAGCTTCGCCCGGGCCCTGGCATTCGGTAAGCTGCAGACTTGTATGTATTTGATTCTCCAATTACGTATGAGCATAATTATAGCGTAATTCTTTTAGTTTTAAGTCATGAGGTGTAAAATCAGTAATTTCAATTGAATTGAGAAATTCTATCTTTTGTTATTTGTCATCTTTTGGAATTTTGCATACGTCATAGGCGCTAAAAGCAATACGACAACTCCGGTGATAAATGGTGTACTTTATGCTGTTGAAATAATTATAAACATGAAGCGACTCATACGAATTTTTTCGCCAAAATTAAGACTCTCAACAAATTTTTCCAAGCTCGTGAATTATCTAGATCATTCTTTTAGGACAGAAAATCCCAGGGTGCCAATTTTCAAAAATAAAAAATAAAATAAATATGGAGACATTTTCAAAAAAAAAAAAAATGAATACATACACAAACATACGGTTGCTCATTGAAACACATAATATAAGAATATGAGAAAATAATACATATGGATAAGACATATAAGAAATAAAATCATAATTAGGCTACACAAAATTTTGAACTAAAAAAAATCTATATAAGTTATAGCTAAAATGATATAATAAATTACAGTCAAGCCTACCTGCAGAACGCTTGGGGAATTTCTCCGGTTCCATACTGTGTCCACAAATAGGGGCTATTACCAAACCGTCCAAGGCTTTTAATAAACTTTTGAACTCGCTCGACACCTTCTTTAAACGGAGTTGTTTCATTTGTCTGAGTAATGGCCGATGTTGCATAATGAATCAATCTGGGAGTCAACTTCTTATACTTGAGATACTCCAAAAAAGTTTTATCAGCAAATTCTAAAATCACATATAACTGTTAACCCAATTTGAGGCACTCAAAAGCCAGAGATATTATACAATAGAAAAGTCTTATACATGTATATATATATATATATATATATATATATATATATATATATATATATATATATATATATATATATATATATATATATATACATATATATATATATATATATATATATATATATATATATATATATATATATATATATATATATATATATATATATATATATATATATCTATATATATAAAAATAAGTTGTCTGTGTGTGGATCTGTGGATCAGGTGACGTCATGTTTGTCCGCATATGACGTCTGAATTATTTCACACTAATACAAAAGAAGAAAAAAACTAAAAAAGGTAAAAACTACAAAAAAACGTAAAAGAAAAAAAAACTAAAAAAGCTAAAAAACTAAAAAAAACTAAAAAAAGGTAAAAATCTAATAACTAAAAAAAAACTGAAAAAAATAAAAAAAGGCAAAAACTACAAAAAAAAATAAAAACTAATAAAAAAACTAAAAAAGCTAAAAAACTAAAAAAACTAAAAAAAAAACTAAAAAAAGGTAAAAAACTAAAAAAAACTAAAAACTAAAAAAGAAAAAAACTAAAAAAAAAGGAAAAAAACTGAAAAATAAAAGAGAAAAAGAAAACTAAAAAAATATGAATAAATATATATAAAATAAGTTGTTTGTGGGTTATGTCTGTCTGTCTGTCTGTCGAGTGACGTCGTGTTTGTCCGCATATGACGTCTGAATTATTTCACACTAATACAAAAGAAGAAAAAAACCTAAAAAAGGTAAAAACTACAAAAAAAACTAAAAAGAAAAAAAACAAAAAAAGCTAAAAAACTAAAAAAAACTAAAAAAAGGTAAAAAAACTAAAAACTAAAAAAAAACTGAAAAAACTAAAAAAAGGCAAAAACTAAAAAAAAACTAAAAACTAATAAAAAAACTAAAAAAGCTAAAAAACTAAAAAAACTAAAAAAACTAAAAAAAGGTAAAAAACAAAAAAAAACTAAAAACTAAAAAAGAAAAAACTAAAAAAAAGGAAAAAACTGAAAAATAAGAGAAAAAGAAAACTAAAAAAATATTAATAAATATAAAAAATATAAATATAAATATAATATAAATTAGCAATCAACAAAGCACCGAGACACAAATGACGACCGGGACACAGGGAGTATAAATGACGACCAGGACATAAGTAAAAAAAAAAAAAACTAAAAAAACTAAAAAAATGGTAAAAACTACAAAAAAACTAAAAACTAATAAAAAAACTAAAAAATCTAAAAATCTAAATAAACTAAAAAAGAAAAAAAAGAAAAAAGGAAAAAAATAAAGGAGAAAAACAAAACTAAAAAACGAATGTATATACAGACCGGGACACCGGGATACAAATGACGACCGGGACACAGGGAATATAAATGACGACCGGGACACAGGGACACAACTACAATGGGGACGCCAGGGGGCACAGGGGGATATAAATGACGACCGGGACACCGGGACACAAGGAATATAAATGACGCCCGGGACACTCAAATAGAAATCACAGACTGGAACACCGGGACACAAATGACGACCGGGACACAGGGAATATAAATGACGACCGGGACACAGGGACATAACTACAAAGGGGACGCTGGGGTGCACAGGGGGATATATAAATGACGATGGCGACTCAGGGAATGGTCGATAAGCAATCACCATCAA
Organism: Artemia franciscana; assembly: GCF_032884065.1. Taxonomy (NCBI): domain Eukaryota; kingdom Metazoa; phylum Arthropoda; class Branchiopoda; order Anostraca; family Artemiidae; genus Artemia; species Artemia franciscana. The sequence goes on along the minus strand of NC_088872.1, from coordinate 12,831,074 downwards.
CAAAGCTCAAGGGCAATCATTAGAATCATGAGGTATAGATCTGAATACAGATTGTTTTCCCATGGACCATTATATGTTGCATGTTCAAGAGTCGGTAAACCTGACAATCTATTTATATGCACAGACAATGGGACAGCAAAGAATGTTGTATATTCGCAAGTTTTACGTAGTTAAAAACATATATATATATATATATATATATATATCTATCTATATTCACAGGTGGGACATAGGGACACAACTACAATGGCGCGTAACTAATATGGCGCGCTGTTGGGGTGGCGCGAAGCGCCACCCCAACAGCTAGTATATATATATATATATATATATATATATATATATATATATATATATATATATATATATATATATATATATATATATATATATATAAATAGTACCAGGTGCATGACGGCTTCGCCGCCAGGCCCCGGCACGTTTCTATATATAGATTATTACTGTCGCTTATCTTCTAAACGCAAACGATTTGAGCCTTTTCTTTATGTTATGACGTCCAAATAGACCTTAAATTAGAATGGTGGCTTTGTAAAATTACATTTTTTTAATTGGACCTATAACTTTTTGCCTCGGCTTGTCTTTTGTCAAACAGTTCGTGGTAGAAGCAACCCGGCTCAATAGTAACCGAAACTCTAAAAAATGGAGTTTTGATAGCAACAGTTATATCAAAAGAATTGCATCTTAATGATGATTTTAAATATATAAGTCTCACCAAGTTTAGTTTTACCCATCAAAGGTTACGAGCCTGAGAAAATTTGCTTTGTTTTAAAAAACAGGGGGAACACCCATTAAAAGTGATAGAATTAATCACACCAAAATCACACTTAACGGAAATCACACCGTCAGATTCAGCGTATCAGAGAGCCCTACAGTAGAAGTTTCAAGCTCCTATCTACAAAAATGTGGAATTTTGCATTTTTTGCCATAAGAGAGACCACGGATGCGTGTTTATTTTATTTTTTTTATTTTTATTTTTTGGTTAGAATAAAATTCTTATGATTTTAATAGTTATCATTAGAGATAACTGAAATTTTTACTCCAAGAATTTTCGACTGTAGATCGGTAGTTATATTTGACTATGCGATATTCTTTTACACAGGGGATATGGGAGGAGAGGTTGTATTTTCGCCCTAAGAACACTCAAAAAAAAAATCCAGAAATGTTTACTTAAGAGTGTGCTTTTTTACCTTTTAACACCCATTTTCTCTCCCATTTTAAATAAATTTTGCAATTGCCCCAGCCCTGTAACAACTGGGCTTATGTACCTATGTTGTATATTATATATTAATTGTATAACTGTATTGTATACCTATTTTTAAATAGCAGATTTCTAGGTAAAAAAAAAGAATATAACTAGCAAACCTTTATTTTCAGCCTCTATCGTCTTTTCATTTTGACATGACTCCATTAGCTTCATAAAAAGTCTTTTTTCCACAACAGTAACCTCATCTGTCGAGAAAACATCAGCTCGTGAACAAGGTACAGAAACAATTCTATCTTCTTCTTCCACAAATGTCATAATCTTGAGGACATTTTTGAATTCCAAGTAGCGAGAAACTCCAGAAGAGATCAGAAGCTCTACCATGTCCCCAGAGGACAGTAAAACCTTAAATTATTTCAAATCAATTTAATAACGGGCTTTCAAGGAAACAAACAATTGATTTAGTTCATTAAATAAACTATGATAGTAAAGTAATAAGAAATTACAATTATTTTCATAATCGCACAACTGGATATCATTTCACTAATCTTAGGTTTCACAGTGACACTATTGCCAGATTGGGATGATTTCGATATGAATATCTTATTAAAAATACTCGTAGTTTAACCATCGTTCCAAACACGCACAGTGTTGAAGAAACGGCTGAAGTGTTTGGGAAATGGGTAAGAACGTTCTCCAAGAAAAAAACAAATCAACGACGTCAAACTTTATTTAGTAGAACCTTAAAAGGATCTGTATCTTGTTTATTTTTTTTTTCTTTTTAAATTTTGCTAGGAACTGATATATACCAAACTCTAAAATAGTAACCAAAACTCTAAAAAACGGAATTTTGATACCAATTGTTACATCAAAAGAATTGCATTTTACTGCTGATTTTAAATACATAAGCTTCATTAAGTTTCTTACCCATCAGAAGTTACAAGCCTGACAGAATTTGCCTTATTTTAGAAAATAGGGGAAAGCATCCGCTAAAAGTAATAAAATCTTACTGAAAATAACACCATCAGATTCAGCGTTTCAGAGAACCATACAGTAGAAGTTTCAAGCTCCTATGAACAAAAATATGGAATTTCGTATTTTTTGCCAGAAGACAGATCACGGATGCGGGTCTAATTTTTTTTTCAGGGGTGATCGCGTCGACCCAGTGGTCCTAAAATGTGGCAAGAGGGCTCATTCTAACGGAAATTGAAAGTTCTAGTACTCTTTTCAAGTAAACCAAAAAATTGAAGGGCACCTAGGCCACTTCCCACGCACATTTTTTCCCCAAAGTTACCGGATCAAAATTTTGAGATAGCCATTCTGTTCAGCCTAGTCGAAAACTTAATAACTATGTCTTTGGGGGCGACGTAATCCCTCACAGTTCGCGGGGGAGGGGCTGCAAGTTACAAACTTTGACCATTGTTTACATACATTAATGGTTATTATAAAGTGTACATACGTTTTCAGGGGCACTTTTTTGCGTCGGGGTGGGGGTGAGTCGGGGGATGGGTTACGTGGGAGGATCTATACATGGAGGAATTTATCATGAGGGAAGAGAATTTCCATGAAGGGAGCACAGGATTTTCTAGCATTATTTAAAAAAAGCAATGAGAAAATAAATAATTTTCTTTTCAACTGAAGTAATGAGCAGCATTAAAATTAAAAAACGAACATTAAATATTACGTATACAAGGGAGTTTGTTTCCTCCACAATACCTTACTCTTTACGCTAAAGTTTTTTTAGTAATTTCAACTATTTATTCTTCGGCCTTTGTGATTCTGGGGTCATTCTTAAAGATTTGGGACAAAATTCCAGCTTTAGTGTAAAGAGCGAGGTATTGACGAAATTTAAATTTTGTTTTATTTATTCATGTGCGTTGAGCCAAAATAAAAGCATGCATTAATTCAAAAACATTCAGAAATTAAAAGTTTTTTTTTAACTGAAAGTAAGGAGCGACATTAAAACTTAAAACGAACAGAAATTATTCCGTACTCCTCAACGCCTCACTCTTTACGCTAAAGTGTTTTTATTATTTTAAACAGTAGAGTTGTGACAAAGAGTCAAACTTTAGCGTAAAAAGCAGGGCGTTGAGGAGGGGACAACTCCTTTCATAATAATTTCTGTTCGTTTTAAGTTTTAATGTCGCTCATTACTTGCAGGTTTTTTTTATCAACTTGTAGTGACGACACATTTTAACTCAACTGGATAATGCTATACAGTGTCTGTAGCAAAGATCCGCATAATTATGTAAAGAAAATTATTTTTCGTATACATTAAATTAACTTGTATAATTTTTTTTTCAAGTTACTCTTTAGCACGGTTGCAACAAGGAATTTGACAATAGCCTGAAATACACTTGCAAAAAATTCTAAAATGCTAAGTGATAATAACAAAAATCCCAAGAATTGGCAGCCCTGAATGTTAACATTTCTTAAGGCACATTCACAATGAAGTTTCACTAATATCGAGATTTGGCTAGCGCTAATTTGAGCCAATCATCTTTTATTAAGAATTTTTCAGCGACTAAGAAAACTAAGAAAAATTCTATACCAATAGCGGTAGTTTATTCTTGTTATTGGTAAAATCTCATTGTGAATGGGCTTTTAATGATTCTAAATCTTACATTACATCTTGGCATTATTACAACCAGGGAATACTTGGAAGAACAATACAAAAAAGGAAATTATTACCTACTTGTTCGATTTTAAATTCCATTTAAAATGGAGCTTAATAACATAATATGCCAATTATTACAGAAGGAAGGTTACAATCGATACATATATAATTACAAGAATCCTTGTTTTGTTCTTGTCTGATTTTTTTTTTTGTTTAGGTATTCTAAAGACCAACCTCGAATAAACAGTGGCACCCTTTATTTCACTTTTCCTGCATTATTATAACTAGCCTTAATGAGGAGTAAGGTCTTTGAATTTTACAATTTTAGCTCCCAGTCTCCACCGACGTATATGCTACATATACGTCGATGGATATGGCATACTAAATAGGAAGCAGCAATATTTTCAGACCCCTATTTTTTAATTGACGGGTCCAGCATCAGGGGCTCCTTATCTATTCTATGCACGAGCATAATTCTAGACGCTTAAATTTTAGTCAAATGTGTCCTTTTTTATTATTCTCTTCATTATATCAATATTACTACATAGCCGCCTCGTGTGTAGAAACTTGTCAACTTTAAGAAGAAGGAGAAAAATAATATTGGTACTTTTCTTGTGATCTTGGATATGGATAAGGCCTGACAAAAAATGTCATTTTTTTATAGATACGTCAATTTAAGGGCTAAACGTATATATATATATATATATATATATATATATATATATATATATAAATATATATATATATATATATATATATATATATATATATATATATATATATATATATATATATATATATATATAATATACGTATATATATATGCTACAGGGATCCTCAGATCACTAGTCTTGCAATAAAGCAAGAATTGTTGTAAATTCGATCTGCGACTGTTTTATATTAATTGCATTAGTAATTGATAAGTCCCTTAAGAGTTTTGAAAGCAGTGACAGAATTCACAAAAACTATAATGAAGGTGAGGGGGGGGGGGGAGGTTAAAATGCTTCTTCAAATTTAAACATGGACTTAGGATGAATGTGTGGCATCGAGAAACGTTACCCTCACGATCAATGAACGCTGACTGAAATGGCTGGTCCATGTCTTACGGAGGCTACCAGAGTACCTGCCTTGCCGAATTCTTCTAGCTGAGCTCTTTAGCTTGCGGAAGAGACACCAACGAGGGTAGGAGAAAAACTGGTGGAACCTCGTTAAATCAGGTCTTGAGCTCATCAGAGGGTTCAGAAAGTTCGGACACAGATGGGAAACCCAATGGCTCCCACTTGCAGAGCAGCTGACAGCAGACCACACTACACGATCCAAATAAGTTCAGAAGATTCTCAATGACAGGGAAGGTCAAAACGCTTGATTCCCGCCACTATTATAAGTAGTATAAGTACTGGAATTGTTGGTTTTCCTTCAAAAATCAGCCATTCCATCATACTAGTCTGTACTAGTTCTATTATTGCTTTAAACTGCTCTATTATACTATTAGACTTGTCGAGAATGCAAGCAATGCACACAAAGAAACCTTTAGTTTTGATTTATTGGATACTAAAAATCGTGAGTCAAGTACCGTCAATATGTTAATCGAACGGAGACTAGCGTTAATTCCCAAAGACGCTACATATATTTAGTTAACACATGTGGCTGCTTGTTAAATTTGGACCATAGAATTGCGCCAACCTCTCCCTTTCTTGCCATATCCATGTAGCCATGGATGAATTTCTTCCAAGATCATATAACATCTTTAGTTTGCACTATTGACTGCTTCCATCCTAAGTTAGCCCTTAAAGCAACAATACAATATGAGAATATGGTTAGACAATTTATTGGAAGTCACTTTTTAAGGTTTAGAAACGCGGTACGCCCTTTGTTTTATTTCTGTGTTACCATATACGGAAATATTACACATATTCGTATGATATATTACATATATCCAATTTGAAAGCTAATCTGTGGGTTTTGCCAGTAGTGCCAACTAATGTTTGTCAAATGCTAGAGTGCCGATCTTAAACGTAGATAAGGGTATGAGACAAGGCTCCCCTTTTAGCCGATACTCTACAACAAAGGTGTGCTGGAGGCTTATTCGTCAAAGGTGTTAGTGTGACGTTAATAGTTTGTGAAGATGATCTTCAAAATCTTATTAGGCTCTAACAGGCTCCTCGTGGGTTCCAACAAGATGACCTATTGAGCCTTAACAGGACTACTAGCAGTCTTTAATCGAACTTCAACTGGTTTATCTTTCAATACGGCTAAATCTGAGGTTCTGTTTTTCAACGATAAAAGCAAGATTAGCAGACATGCTAATTTAGGCAAACCTCCGATGGTGCAATCAGCAAGTATAAAGTATCCTGGTTTATTGACGGTTCAAAATCTTTACAAAACAAGAGAATTCATTCGTGAGCTTGTTGATGGAAAGTTAGGACATTATTATCTTCTTTCATAAAAAACTCAAATTCGCCTTGCAAGCCACCTCTCTAACCTCTGGAAAGGCTATTGCGTCATTTACATTTCCTGAAGACTAAATGGACTTCAACTATGCATCATAATTATTGGCAAGATTCAAGTTACCAAATTCTTTTCAGTTTACAATTTCTGTGTGTGTGTGAGTATATTAGTAATGTAAATTTCTGATGAATTATATTATGAAACTATAATTCTACAAACCAAAATGGCGCAAATTAACATCACCGAGCACTAAGGCTCGATCAATAATTTTAAACCTTCTATAAATAGAAAAAAAGTGGAATAAGACTACATGCGGTCTCTAGGTCACAAGGAACATGCAGTCCGTGGTCCAGGGGCTGAGCATAGTCGGTAGGCATTATAAAGTTTAAAAATTTGAGCCCCCTTCACCCTCATTTGTGTCACAAAGTTTCCGTACCGCCAGCTTATACTTTCATAAGGAGAGGAAGAAAAATAAGTAAATAGCATATTCATTTTTTTTACATCTATTAACAACTAAGGATGTCAATTTGTGACTCTCCCCCTATGACATAAAAAATGCCCAAAAATACATTCTGCAACAGTTAAACACAGTAACAGGTATATATATATATATATATATATATATATATGTATATATATATATATATATATATATATATATATATATATATATATATATATATAATGATAAAATATTCACAAACATAAAACTTAAACTATAAAATGTCTTTTCTAGAGCTCGTATGCAGAGCCGTTCCTAGGGTTGCTGGTGCCTAGGGCAAAATCAATTACACCGCCCCCTTCCCGACTCAAATATAAGCTAAAAACTCAAATAAAAGTGAGAATTTTATCAACCTGGACAGCCCTACAGCCACGACTGTGGTTACCCCCTCCCTCTTTGAACGGCTTTGCTGGTATGTCCTAACAGAACTTCAAACCTTCCTTGGGAAATCTCAAACGTTCCGATAATGCAGTTGAAACAAAACTGCTTTCAGGTTGATATATAGCTAGCTATAAGAAATCATGTTGAAAAACGGATATCGAGGGGATAAGCACTAAGCTGTCTGTTTTGGTTATGCACCATTTTTTAGTGCAATGCACTTACCTAAGAAAAAGTTCAAAAGATTTTTAGACTCGTTTTCCTAAATTTCTTCTTGTTCAGTATTTTTGTTGTCATATTTGGCAGTTTTGAAAAAATTGTAATTCTTGTCCACAACTTTTTACTAGAATTTTTTGTCAGCTTTGACAAACTTTTTGCATGTATCGTGGCTTAAAATGTCGAAAATAATATGGTAATAACCGGTTCTAACAGATGATGAAATCGCTCCAAAATATTAAATACAATTTATACATTACATTATATTTTATATAATAATGTAATCAAATACATAAACAAAATTAAGCTTTATTATAATTATTCATTCCTGAAAACCGCGATGCTCTCTACTGGCCTTATATGTGTCATAGTTCTCGTATAGCTCATCATTTGTGTCATTATTGTGAATTTAAAATAAAAAAAACGAAAAAAAAAAATACATAGGAAAATATTTTAGTAAATAAATTTTTTATCCTTCAGTTATCGGCTGAAAAAACGTACATCTCTTTATTTTATCAATAAACTAGAAGAAAACTACTAATTAGGTTTGTACGTTGTCTTGGTTCAGACAACATACAAACGACTTGGTTTTATTCTTGCTCCAAATTAAATCTTGAGTTTTTGCTTCGCGGGTTTTTTCTGTCTCTTTTCATTTTTTAGTCCTTCTTTTTTCTTGTGGTTTTTCCGTCCATAGTCTTTTAGTTGTTGAGTTTTTAGCTTCATGCAATAAAGATAGAGTCACGAATTTATTTAAAATAACAATTTGTTGAGGTGCAAATTCTTACCAAAATTTGTTTTAAGTAGGAAAAAGTAAGAAAACACACCCTATGACATTATATATGGGACAGTAATTTTTGCTGCGAGACTTCTGGCAACATATTTTTTCGTAAGTATTTTGAGGGCCATTTCTACTACGGGAATTACGACAAAGTCTGCAGGGTTTTTTGTAGAGATTAGTACAGTTTTTTACCAATAGATGGTTACTCAGATTGAATAAGGCGAATAAATCTTCCAATAGTCTGTGAATAGGCCATTATGGGCCGAATGGGAATGGGCTACAGCAAAATTTCACATCTTGGGCTAACCCTCTTTTTAGACGCATTGGTGCCAAATCTCGTGAAAAATGATTATAATCTTCCTGCTTTTAAGTCACGACAAAGAAGTATCTTTGATTTTGGTAGTAATTTTGGTGAATGACTCTCTTTAGGTGGCCATTATACAGTTGCCTTTACATTCTAGATTACCATTATTTCAACAGGTTGCCCTTATATTAAACTAGCTGTTGGGGTGGCGCTACGCGCCACCCTAACACCTAGTTGGTGGGGCGCTTCGCAACCCCCCCCCAAGCCCCCCCCCCGCGCGTAAGTCGTTACGCGCCATATTAGTTACGAGCCATTGTAGTTGTGTCCCTGTGTCCCATCTGTGAATATAGATAGATTTATATATGTGTTTCAAACTACGTAAAAATTGCGAATATACAACATTCTTGGCTTTCCCATTGTCTGTGCATATACAAAGCCGTATGTACTAATAATGACGTCATATGCAAACGCTCTTTTTACAAACAAACAAACATGCATACACACAACTAGTTTTTATATAGATTACATAAAAAAACAAGTTTTTTTAACTGAAAGTAAGGAGCGACATTAAAACTTAAAACGAACAGAAATTACTTCGTATATGAAAGATGCTGCTTCCTCATCAACGCCCCGCTCTTTACTCTAAAGTTTTTTACTGTTTTAAAAAGAAGAATTGAGAGACAGAGTCAAACTTTAGCGTAAAGAGCGGGGCGTTTATGAGGAAGCAGCATCTTTCATATACGAAGTAATTTCTGTTCGTTTTAAGCTTTAATGTCGCTCCTTACTTTCAGTTAAAAAAACTTGTTTTTTTTATGTAATTTCTGAACGTTTTTGAATTAATACATGTTTGATTTTGGCTCTCCACACATAAATTATTAAAATGAAATTTGCATATTAATTCCTTTTTTGTCTAAATGGCTTTCTCTTAGTTTTGATCAGACGATTTTGAGAAATAAGGGATGGGAAAGGAGGCCTAGTTGCCATGCAATTTTTCGATTACATAAAAAGGCAACTATAAATTTTTATTTTTAACGAATTTTTCTATTAGTAAAAAATATACGTAACTTAAGAATTATCTTACGTAACAAACTTTTATATTCTTTAATTTTTATTATGTATATGAGAGGGTTTGTACCCTCGTTAATACCTCGTTCTTTACACTAAATCGTAAGTTTTGTCAGCAGTTTTATACAGCAGTTTTTTTGCAAAAGAATCATTTTTGAAAAGCGAAAAGAAAGCGGTTAACTTTGTATCCGGTGGATTCAGGGCTCTTTGTTGCACGTTGGTTTCCGAGAAATAAACACGTTGACCATTCTGTAAATGTACCGCTAAGTAAACAACAGCTGGACTACGTTCATGTATCGGAAATGAAAGAATTCGCCAAACAGCTTCATTACTGCTTATGTATCTTCCAGCCTGATATTGTACGATTTCGTCGATATCTTTGATTTCGGGCTGCAGGCCAAAAACTGCCATGTCACTGCCTTTGTTGACGTATTTACATATGTATTTGATTGCCTTTACGGAGTTACAGTATTCAACGTTTATTTGTGCATTAAATGTTTTTGATAATAATAGGGAATATGGAACAACCCACTGGTTATCTACTTCGATGGTGGTACCGTTACGCTTCTTTATTATTGCTGTTTTACCGCCACCTTCAGTAGATCTTCTTCTATATTGTGGGTAACCATCATTGCCAGTAATTGTGTTGGATACTAAAAGTCGAGGATATTGCTTTGTGCACCTTTCTTTGGCCATGCATGGTGAATTTTCGTTCAGTGCACCGCAAGGTCCATGTATCATATTTTTTACAATAATATCATGTAACCCCTTATCGAAATTTTCATCAGGTATTTCAGCGGAAATCACATCATCAATTTCGTTCGAAGTAATTTTTCTATGTAGCCAGATTAGTATATGTGCGTGTGGCAAACCTCGTTTTTGCCATTCCACTGAGTACATCCAGCATCGCACTGACCCAAATACTTCAAGTTTTACTATCAGTGATTTCAACTTTTGCCGGAAGACACGGGCCGTAATGTCATGTCTATGAACCGCCGATTGTCCTTGAAGTAAAAGCTGCAGTATCTCGTCCCAAGATTGATCACATGTAAATGTAATAAATAAATCTGGACGACCATAGAGACGAACATACGCAATAGCATCTTGAGCATATTCATGCATATGACGGGGACTGCCAGCATATGACGAAGGTAAAATTGTTAATCTTCCAACGTTTGTGGTATTACCGTCATTTATAACTGCATCTCGCAAATGAATGTATTGTTCAGAGCGGAGCTTGGTCTGATTCAGGCGGATATATAGCAAACGTTCTGATTCAATTTTAGCATACATATCAACGACGAATTGGTGAAACAATTCACGGCATTTTAAAATATAATTTTCTTCATCCTGCCGAATCATTAGTCTATAGGAATAATAATGTATTGCACTGCATTTCTTATTCATTTCTTTGTTAGTGGCTGGATTCATCAATTTAATATTAAAGTGATAGCCGTCGGCTCCATCCCAAAAAATGATAGGATATTGTAGGGCATCGTAGCATCGATGAGTTTCAGCAATTCTTAACAACTGAGCGTTTCGCTTATGAAGAATAATATCTCGAGGCAAAAACTGATCACCGACCATAACGATTGCCACTTCGTCGATAGTTGGAGCATTGTATCTACGCACATGTTGGCCAGGAGGCGTTTTGTCAGCGGAAATACCAATTTTATGCGTATCAGTAGGCATCAAATCGATGGCTGTTTTGAACAGACGCACTAAATTATTATTTTCGTGGAAAAGATGTTGCAATTGGGAAACGATTGTCCTTTCAACGTTGGGAGAAATTTCGCAACGTGCATTCAATTCAGAATTTCTATCACTGATGAAGTACAATTGTAAAAATTTATGATTCTCGCCTGAGAATGGTAGAAGGGACCCTGCTCTATGATAAATTTGCCCTTTTACTTTGAAAGTAGACATAAACTGATCTGGATTTTCGATTTGGGCTCCAAACGACGTCATTTGGAAACATGAGTTATATTTTCTGATTTGTGACAAAAAACGCTTAGATTCTGACGTAGTTCCAGTAAGGAAAGTCTTCGATGGCTCTGGTGGTGCAGCCAATAGAGGAAGTTTAACTTTTCCTGAGGCGCAACACATTCCCATTGTTTCACCATTGAATTTCAAGGCCTTGCAATAGGGATAAATTTTAGACATAGTCCCGATTTGAACACATCTACTCAAGCTATAATCATCGACTGGGCTGTACCTGAATGCCAGGCGATAACTTTCAGGTTGCTCTGATTCCTCGGCACGCTTTCTTTTCTTACTTTCTCTATCAGCAGTTTTAAATATCCACTTTTCTTGTAATAGGCACAAAGGTGGAGGAGTTTGACATTTAAGCACTTTGACGATAGATCACAGCAGTCTAATTTTTGTCAAGAAGAAAATCACTCAGTGGCATTGCGCGTCCCTTTGCCCGAGCCTAGTTTGCTTATTGGCAAATCCTGGTCTGCCTGTCACCCTATTTATTATGATTAAGTTAAAAAAAAACTTTTATACAAAACAAGTTTTTCAAAAGAAATTAAAGAGCTCCATTAAGCCAAGAATGAGCAAAAATAAACTCAAATAATCTTCCAAGTGTAAAACTACCACAAATCGCTATCAATAGAGGTGAAGTTTACTCAAGGAAGTATCGGGATGTCCGGCGAAACATGGCGCATGATTAAAGAAGCACTTCAGCAGCCAACGAAAACGATACAACTTGAAATAGTTAACCAAGAAGGTGAAATGCCCAAAAGCGCTGATGATGTCTCAGAGGTATTCAGAAAGTACTTCTCAGCGGTAGGAAAGCGTGTTGCTGAAGGAATGTGTACGATGTTACATGATCCAAGCATTTTTGACTGCCTTGGTCATTTTGGATCTGAGATGAAACAGGTCATCTACAAAATGAAAAGCAGTGCCTCTGGTAGTGATGCCATATCATTAAGATTGGTTAGATTTATTCTGCCACTAATCCAGAGGCCACTTTTATTCCTAATTAATTCTGCATTAAAAGAGGGTTTCTTCCCGTCTTGTTTTAAAGTAGCTCGTGTGATTCCTGTTCATAAGGGGGGTGAGACAAATAATTAATGGGGGGTTGGGGGCCAGCCATCCTGTGCTTTCGCACACCCTTCCTGTTTACCTTCCCCAGATTTCGCCAGGTACCCATTTAGAGCTGGGTCGATTCTGGCTAAGCTTACAAGTCACGCCACTGACCCCCGTCCCAAACTGAAGAATTGGGTACACTGGGATTCGAACCCGTGTCCTCTCAGACAAGGGATCCCGAATCCAGCGCACCAACCCACTCGGCCAAGTGTTGGATGAAGGTTACAGGGTCTTAGCAATATTTTTCGATATAATTAAAGCTTTCGACACAGTAGATCATGATCTCCTATTTTTAAAGTATGAGTTTTATGGCATAAACGGTCCTGGCCCCATTCTTAGCAGAGCGGCTACAGTATGTTCAAATTGACTCGAAGCGTTCATCAAGCTTTCCTATTACATGTGGAGTTCCACGGGGCTCTGTTCTTGGACCGCTATTATTCTTAATTTTGTAAATGACCTAAGTCAAACCATGTCTAATATCAAAAACAATTTCAGTTGATTATTCCATGATCCACAAAAAGTGACAGTACCGATGTTTGCTGATGACACGTCGCTTATTTGTCTTGCAAGAACTGAGAAGAGATTACTTGAATTAAGTAAACAATCGTTAGACAGAGTTTCAACTTGGATGCGAGTAAATGAACTACGAGTTCGCCCGGCTAAGAGTAGTTTTATTATATTCTCAAGAACAGCTACATAATATTATTTGATTTCAAGATTAAAATACAGTTATGGCGAGATTGAAAGGAAGTTTTGTGTCAAGTATTGAGGCATTACACTTGATGAAACTTAGTCGTTTAGGAAACATGTTGTGAACATGTCAGCGATTTTATCACGGAATATTGGAATCCTTAGAAAACTTGCACACTTTGTCCCGCATCGTATTTTAAGGTTTTTGTATAATCCATCCGTGTATTTTATATTCTTCTTCGGTATGGTTAGGGACATTTCCATGGCTTGTGAATCCAATTCGAGTTCTCCAAAATAATGCGATTCGTTTACTCTGCAATAAATCTTATAGTGCCTCTGTGAGGTTGGAGTATGGAAGACAAAAAACTTTACCAGCTGCTGGTGTACGGGATTTGTATCAACAGTTATTTATGTTCAAGTATAATAATAATAATTTACCTTTATGCTTCTCAGGGATGTTTCAGGTTAGGTCTAGTTGCCACAATTATAATACTCGAACAAGCAAGGTGCTGTCTGCTCCAATTGCCATCACTACAAGGTCTAAGGTCTCTTTTATTTATCAAGGAATAAAATTAAGGAATAGGAATGATAAGACACAATAAGGTTTGAAGAATTTAGAAATAAAGTTAAGGAAAAAGTGTATCCTAATTACGAGTTTTAGGGTATTATTTGTCATTTTTATTTCTATATATAAATGTATAGACTAGTAATAATATGATAATTAATTATATAAAATAACTTGAAAAATTCAGAAATAAAGTCAAGTAAAAATTCATCCTATTAATGAGTCCTACGCTATTATTCGTCAATTTTTTCTTCCTCTTCTTTTGTTGTTTGAGGTGTGTGAAGGAGTAAAGTGGATTATTTGGATAGTTTTTGTTTTTTTTGTTACGGTAACTCCAGCAGCAATTCAGCAAGGAATTATGTATGTTTTTATACGTACATATTTATATATATATAAATATGTTTTTATATGTACACACACACACATATATATATATATATATATATATATATATATATATATATATATATATATATATATATATATATATATATATATATATATATATATATATATATATATTTGTATTATCAGCATTTCTGGTATTTAATTTCTGCTTATATCTAGTACTAAAATTTTCTCTTTTTTCTATTCCTGGCACGCCCAAACGACAACTTGCCTTTGCAAGTTGTGTTTGGGCAATGGGCAGGCTAGAAGATTTAGTTGAATGACTTTGATTTCTGATGTACATATGTATATGTGTGCGTTTTTTTAAGTTCTATTATTATTAATAAACTTAACTAACAAAGAAAAATAAATAAATTAATTAAACTCAAAACGAACAGAAATTACAATAAATAGCCGAATCAAACCCAAAATAAGCAAAAATTAACACGAGTAGGGCTGATAGCCTCCAAAAAAAAAAGACCGTGGACTGTCAGTTTAGTTGAAATATAATGAGATATTTTCCTTAAAGTTTTAATAATTTTTCATTTATGAAAGTAAAAGAGTGAAAACATTTTAAATGTGTTTTTTTTTCAGTAAAGCGCAAATTGTGTTCTGGTCTTGAGAAGGTACTGGGGTTATCAACCCCACTCATGTTAATTTTTGCTCGTTTTGAGTTTGATTCAGGTATTTATTGTAATTTTGTTCATTTTGAGTTTAATTTATTTATTGATAGCGATTTGTGGTAATTTTACGCTTGGAAGATTATTTGACTTTATTTTCGCTCATTCTTGGCTTGATGGAGCTCTTTACTTTCCTTTGAAAAACTTTTTTTATGGAAAGTTTTTAAATTAGTTTCTCTTCGTTTTTTATTGACAATCTTTTTCATGGAAAAGATAAAATTTTATATCTTTTCAGTTGTTTTCTATAAGAATCCATAGTATGGGTTGCTATTTGTATGTTGGAGAAACTTTTTCAACAATTTTTAATCCAGACACACAGTATTTTTTAATTTAATTATATTGCTTTTGAAGCTGACCTAAGAAATAAAACTTAATATCATTCCCAAAATAATTTATCTATGATCTTTGCTAACCCAGATACACTTACACTTTTTTTTTATTTATTTAAATTGTAAGAGCACAAGTAGTAATAGCAGCATCCCCAAAATTTTAAACTTAATATCCCCTGTCGTTCTCAATATATTGCTAGTGTCTTATTGGCAACCATAAATACAATGCCTATATAATGGGCCAATTGCACAATTGTGGGGGGTTGACATGCCTTATATACATAAAATTATAGTTGCTGGACCGTTCTACTATGCTGAACAAAATAACTGTCTCAAAATCTTAACTGGATGCGTTTGGAAAATTAATGGGCTAGAGGGAAGGGCTGCTTGCCCTCCAATCTCTTGTAACTCTTAAAACGGGCACCAGAACTTTTAATTCTGCATTGAATTAGCTCTTTTAAAAGTTCCAAAAATATTTCTAGCTATTCTAGAGTGGTGCTGCCTACGATATTGCATATATGCCCTTCTGAAAAACTGCGGGCATACTGTTCCTTCCTTTAATTGAAACTCCTAAGCGTATCCTAAAAGTTTCATCATAATACCTTTGGTGTTATTAGTTACATTGACAGTAGCGGTAACACTAAAAGTATAAATATTATAAGTTATAAATATTAGCCAGAATGCTAATAACTAGCCTTCCGGCTAGTTCAAAATCCCCCACAACTTTCCCTCAAAGGTCTAAATTACTAATATAAGTCGTTCTTCAGACACTGTTTTTCGCCTTAATATCCTTAATTTTAATAGCAGTAGCAGTAGTATTAATTGTAGTAGCCTAAGATTTAGTGGCAGCAGTAGCAATAGAAGCAGTAATAATAGTAACAGTAGCAGTAGTATGAGTAGAGGCAGTAGCATTGGGATGCAAATATTTTCTTTTGAGTGGTTTAACATCCCTCACAACAAGCCCTGTTAGTTTCAACTTCAAACACAAAATTGTTCCTAAGATATTGCTGTTACACCCTTTTGACAACCTGCATAGAGAGGGCGTGTTCTGATTCATCTTCCCCCTCAAAATATCTTGAAAACTCCACCTTCCTGCCCTTAGGCGCAGTTGTAATAGTAGCGAAAGTAGTAGTATTATCTATATCTGGTATCATCCGAAGTTCATACGATCACCCTTTCTATATAAAAGTTGTATGCCTCAGGGCATTACTTACAACCCTTGCCCTGAGGGCTCGGGGGCGGGTTGACATTCTCAAAGACATAATTTCTGGATCTTTCAATTACGTTAAACAAAATGGCTTTCTAAAAATTTTGATTGGATTTGTTTGGGGAAATGGTGGGCGTGGGAGGATGGTTAGAAGCCCTCCAATCACTATAGACTATTAAAAAGGGCACTAGCCCTTTCAATTTCCAATCGAGCTTTTTCCGAAGTTTCTACGACAAAAAGTGGCCATCTTAAGATTTCTATCATATGTATTGCGGGAAAATACGAGGGGTGGGGTGTGGGTATCCAACCTCCAATCACTCTGAATCTTAAAAAGAACACTAGAGCTTTTGATTACCAATTCAATGAGAACTTTCCGAAGTTCCTACGATCACACTTTCTATATATACCTTATATAACCCCAAGGAATAGCTTACAACCCTTGCTTTGAGGGTTGTGGGGGGAGGGGGTTGTCATCTTCAAAGACATAATTTCCGAACCTTTAAATTACGTTTAGCAAAATTGCTACCTGAAAATTTTGATTGATGTATTTGGGGAAATGGTGGGCATGGAAGGAGGGGTTAGTAGCCCTCCAATCACCTTCAACTATTATAAAGGGCACTAGTCCTTTCAATTTCCAGTCGAATGAGCTCTTTTTGAAGTTTCTACGACAACAAATGGCCATCTGAAATTACAACCCTTGAAATGTTGCATCTCAAAATTTTGATTGGATATGTTTGGGAAATGGTGGACGTGGGAGGGGGGTGAATTGCCCTCCCATCACTTTCGACTATTAAAAAGGGCACTAGCCCTTTCAATTTCAAATCAAATGAACCCTTATCGAAGTTTCTACGACAAATCCTTTGATACGAAGTGCCCTGGTTTAAAACCAAAAAAAAAGCATTGTGTCCACATCACTCTTTACTAAGGCAGGGCTATTGTGCTGCCTATCACACCTTATAAGCCCCCGGGGTATAACTTATAACCCCTGGCCTTAGGGCCGTGGGGGGTTTGTCATCCTATAAGACATAATTTACAGAGCTTTCAATTACGTTGAACAAAATTGGTTATCTCCAAATTTAGATTGGATGTGTTCAGGGTGTGCGTGGTGTTCAGGGTTCTACGACAAATTTCAAATGGTGGGCGAGGTAGGAAGGGTTAGTTGCCTTCAAATCACTTTCGAATATTAAAAAGGGCACTAGCCCTTTCGATTTCTAACCAAATGAGCTCTTTTCGAAGTTCTTACGACAGCAATTGGTCATCTAAAAATTTTTATAACATGTATTTTGGGAAAATACGAGATGGGGATATCCCCCCGCCCCAATCAATCTGAATCTCAAAAAGCGCACTATAACTTCTGATTAGCGATCAAATGAACCCCTTCCGAAGTTTATATGATCACCTTTTCTATATAAACCTTATATGCCCCCAAGGCATAACTTATAACCCTTGCCCTAAGGGCTCTGGGGGAGGGTTGTCATCCTCAAAGACATTATCTCCAGACCTTTGAACTACGTTGAACAAAATGGCTATCTAAAAAATTTGGACTGGATGTGTTTGGGGAAATGGTGGGCGTGGAAGGGTGTCAGTTGCCCTCCAATCACTTTTGACTATAAAAAAGGCACAAGCCCTTCCAATTTCCAATCAAATGAGCCCTTTTTCAAGTTTCTACGACAACTCCTTCAATACAAAGTGTCGTGGTCTAAAAGAAAAAAAAAATAATAACACATTGTACCCATATCGCTCTTTCCTTATGCAGCGCTATTGCACTGCCTGTGATCATCTAACTAACCTTGGGTGATAGTTCAATGTTGAATTTCTTATTCTCGTCAAGAAGTGTTCTTTTTGTCCATTTAAAGATTTTTCTTCCATCCGATCCTGGCTCAAGATCCTCACTGAAAAAAAAAAGTAATAATTAAACTTCTGGAACAGGATTGATTTACTTATTATAGTATTGGTCAGGGACAGCAGTAATTTAGGAGAGGGGGAATATTTTCAAATCGAGAGAAAGAGGGAGAAATTTGTTGCTTCTTTCATTTCTTTTTAAAGTATTAAAAAGGTATTTCTCAATAAAACACCTACAAAAAGGTATTGTTCGAAATTTAATAGGGACAAAAAATTTAGAGGGCTCGTGCCCCCTTCCCAATTCACGCGACTGTTTCGAACCGTAAGGTCCGGAATAAAAACTATGAAAAATCACTTGATCTAACTATTGGTCCAGGGTTGGTACCTTTTTTCTGTGACTCTTTTCGATAAAAGGGCAATTAAACAGCTTTGAATGATTAAGTAAATGATTAAGATTAAGTAAATGAATTTTAGGCCCGGTTATGTTATCCCAAAAAAACAGGTTACTAAATGAAAAAAAAAGAACTAGGAAAAGGGTACTAATAAAAAACTATTTTCATCATAGGCTTCACATTTTAAAAAATTTCCCTATATCATTCTTTCGAGATAGTCTGTGACCCTCTGAGTGTTACTTTCACTTTTTACCCAAGTGAGGCAGTTACAGCCAAAAATTAGCGAAAATTTTAACTAAACGTTTCTGCCATACAGAGATATTGACTTACACTGACTGAAAGTATCTGGAAACTCCTGAGGTTTCCCAAATCACCAGGTAGAGAACCTATAGCCATAAGTTTGTGCTTATTAAGTATATTCATTAAAAAAAAAAAAAAAATAAATAAATAAATGATCGGGTCCATGACCGAGATTTGTACGATTTGTCTGACATTTTCATGTACATGAGCTTGCCAGCAAGCATCCATCAGCCAAATACCAAAGACAATTTTAGAATAATGAGTAGGCTGTTCCCTCTCCCAAGATCACCAGCAGAAGAGGTGGATCGATGTTTTTGATGAACATGAACATCCTAGGGTCTAGGGCTGAAAAAACAAAAAACAAAATTGGACCAAAGAAGTAGCCCAAATACAGGCACAGAGCTCAGAGGAGACTTCCGTCTAAGTAAGAAAATCTGGCGTGGAACCCTGCAGTACTTCAATACTCAAAAAGGTTCTATAAAAGCAAATATAAATAAATTTTTTTACATAAACTAAACAAGGGGTCACTCTCTCAAATAAATCATGTATACAGCTGACAAGTGCCAAGTGGGGTGGAACTGTGCCAAGTGTTTGCAGAGTATGCCAAGCGTTATGGAGACTGTTTACAGTGTGAGACTGTCAAGTGTGGCAGATCTGTGCCAGTTGTGAAGAAATAGCGCTAATCGTATCATGACTGTGCAGCACACGTGGCGTTCCGAGATTTATATAAGGTGGTGGGAAGTCAGCGCCCTCGCAAAATTAATACTAATAATGTCATATTTATTAACTAACAACGCGGTTCAATTAACAGTACTTATCCAAATAATAGTACTTATCATAGTACTTAATAAGTCAAAGTACTTAATAAGTACTTATCCAAATCATAGAAAAAACTAATTGCATTTATGCCAACCATTGTCATCATGTTCCTTTATTGGCACTATTTGTCCCATGTCACAAAATTGCACAACAGAAAAATGAATTACTCAGAAAGATTCACCCACATTGAAGTAAAAATTGCAACATCAATAAACATTTAATTTCTTCGAAGTATAATACTAATAAAGTAGCATACGACAAAGATTGACGTCACATATTGCAGAATTGTAGCGTAAAAACTAATCTTAATTATTCCTCAAAGTTCCAAAATTATTGTATAACTATGAAATTTCTACATGCTGATACTTTAAACGTTAAATTATTGAAAAGATTAGCAGGTCATGATAATATTCAGATACCCTCAAAACTCAACGCCAGTTTGAACGTCTGTTCTTAGCAGTTCAGTAAGATCAAGTCTGGAGCATAAATGTCCAGCTTGGCGGCAAAGACTGACAAAAGACCAATGTGAAGGCTTAATGTTCCCTCTGAAACAAATACTTTGAGAGAGACCACTACTGCAAATTTCACCGACAGACAAGATGTCATATCATCGGCTTTATTAGTTTCAAATATATCCATTTACAGAACGAGAACTAGATATTACTTAAACTTCTTCGTGTAGAAAGATACAAACCTGTTGAAAGAAACGGAAAAATTGTGATTTTTTCGAAGATTTTCAACCAATTTTCAATCTTAAACACCCTCTGTACTATATTTCAAAATGTAGTTCGGTAGGTGGAAGGAACTGAATCTCAGCTATGGCACGATAGGAAAAACTATCGTCTTTTGTTGATACATTAACCCGTTAAGGCTCACTCTCGTATTTATAGGACAGCTGGTTTTTAATTTTTAGTAATAAAATTCACTACGAGAATAATTTGATTTCAGTGATAACAACTTCACTGGTCACCTATATACCTAGGTTAATTTTTCCAGGTCAATTGGTCATTTATTGTTAGATCAGCGACGTCATTTAAATCACAATTAGCATAATTTCACAATGGTAGTTTTCAAAATTAAGTAAGAAATAGTGAGCGTTCCCCTAGACAGTGGTGGCTTTAACAGAAGCTAGAAAACTTTATATTTAACCGTATTCCTGAATAACAAAAGACTTCGCAAGTAAGTTAAAAGTTTAACGGCTTTTTGCGTTGGTGTCACATTTATAGGACAGTGGGATCTAAGGGTTGCTTTCAGTACATAAAATTTCAAGGGTTGCGTTTTTTTTGTAAAATAAATTTCTTGGTTGATTCTTTGTTGGGACAACTTGGAATAAACTTTATCTACGCTTTGTCTGGTTTTGGTCATAATTATCTCTGCAATTTTCTTCCCGGCATTTACTTATGCGTTTAGTTTACTTGTGATATCCATGTGATAGTTTCTGTTTTTTGGTGTATTTTTCTTGCTTTCTCTTATTATTAGTCCTTTGTTTCTCTTTTTTTGAGCGGGTGTAAGCAAAATGATAAATGGTGTAAGTAATATGATAATGTGGTTTCTTTATCCTGCAGTTTCAGCCAATCAGTCGCCATGGAAAAAAAAATATTTAAATTTTTCTATACACTATACACTCCGTCTTTCACATTTCTTAAATTCAATTAAAGACAAAATCATTAACCATTTATCATAATCAAAATCAATCAAAATCATAATCATTAATCATTAATTAAAGACATGAAACTTCTGCATTTCACTTGGCGAAGCTCTAGACCTACTAAAAGACGAAGAATTTGCATGTGAAGATATTCAAGTTGTTGTCCTGCCTCCTGATTCCAATCGAGCATTTGATGAATATGAAGGAAATGACGACAACACGGCAGCTTCGAATGCAAATGACGTCCTAGGAGCTGTTGAAGTAGATAATTCCTCTTGAAGAAGAGCAATTTGAAGGGATCGACAAAATCATCCCCACAGAAGAAGGAGGTGCATCAACTTCGAGAGGTGGGCCACAGAAGAGTTAGTTTTAAGCCGCAAACCCTAAATAGAGGAAGCAAAAGTAACCTATCCTTGGCAAAAATTGTGCGAGGGTGCGGCTGAGATAGTTTAAAAAGCCCGAGAAACAATAGAAGGAAAAACACCAGTAGAGGTTTTGGCTTTGTTTCAAGACAATAAGTTCTTTGTTCTCTTTTCACGTGAAATGGTTAGCTATGCCGTAAAAATCCAGTGGATGAATCCGTGTGTTCATAAGAGTACTAATGTTTTCGAGTTATTATACTGTGCACTCCCATTATATTGGTCAGTCGATGAATATCTTGGAAGTGACTAGCTCAAGCAAGCCATGTTAGAAAATCGATTCATGAGGATAAAAGAAAACATCCACTTTGTGGACATTGATACTGTTCAGAACTTCAGGCAATTTGGAATTTTTTCTCAGCATCTGTCAATCGACGAAATGACTGTGCAGCATTACGAAAAACATATCCTGAAGCAGTTTATTCGAAGGAAGCCCATTTGATTCAGATTTAAATTAAGCGCTCAATGCATTTCAGATGGCTATTGCCTTCAGTTCCATCTTTACTCGAGAAAAAAGTCTATTGCTCCATCTCAGGCTGCTAAAGAAAACTTAGGCTCTTAACTCGTGAAGAGAGGTATATAATGACAATTTCTTTTCAAGTCATCAGCTTTTGTGCGACATGAAAGAAGCTGGATTTCGAGCGACTAAGACGGTTAGAGAAAACAAATTGGCAAAACGCACTTTCCTATCCAATAAGGATTTTAAGGAGAAACGAGGAGTGAGTGGGCATCGCTTTGATGCAGCCAACCATATATTTGTCTTAAAATGGCTGAATAAGAACTTTGTCTCTGTTGCATCCAACCATTTCAGCCTAGAACCAGTAAGAGCGGTTGAACGAAGAGCGAAGGGGCTGATCAGAAAGACGGCGGTACAGCAGACTTATCCAAATAGGGAACATAACAAGTACATTGGTAGAATCGATTTACATGACTGGCTTATCAGCAAGTATGCTGTTTGGACTCTTTTCAAACGAACTGCTGACTCTGTTCGTGCGCCTGTAAGGCCTGACTGTCGTCGATGCTTGCACATTATTCAATATGGTGATTGACAAAGAAAATGAAATGACTTTTATAAATTTCAGACGGGAGGTCACAGGATCCCTTTCGAAACCCAATTACGGAAGAGGGAAACCAAGGCCTTCAGTGTTAGCAGGAAGACTAATTTCTGCGCCACCAGTCAGTGTACGAAGTAATAGAATACGACAATTCCTGGTAAAGCCGGAAAAACAGCGACGATGCCAAGGCGAAAACTACAAGAAAAAGCCATTGAGCTACTATGAGAAATGTGACATCAACCTGTCCACTGGTTGCTTTCCGTCTTACCACATCAATTTTTATATGTTTTGGTTTTGCATTGCATTTAATTGAATCTTTGACATTAAAAACGTATTTTATGAAATCGTGTATAATTTGATACCACAGAAGCCACTGTCCTATAAATAGAACAGCTTGTGTCTCAAAAACCGGTAATAGGAAAAATATGTAAATGCATTTTTGGCTTATTTTTGTGATCAAAAGAAACTGGTGAAAAGGACAACTAAAATCTCTGAAAGTTTTTATTAGGCCTTAACGGGTTTAAAACTGTAAGAGAGGAGAAAAATAGCATACCAAACTTGCACAGAGACCATAAAACTTTAAGACGACACAAAAAAGCATAAAAATTATATTTAATCATAATTTTTCAAGATAATATGACGCACTGAAACATCTTAATTTAAAACCATAATTGTGGACAAGAGTGGACATATAAGTTTGAACTAAAGGGTTTGAATTCACCATGGCTATGGAAATACGAAAGGCGTTAAGCGACATTTTCCAAAATGTTCAAGAGCAGAAAAAAACTTTGTTGAAAAACGTGTCTCCATACCTCCCTCGAGCTCCAATCGTGCCTTTCTGGATTGGGCACGCCTTATTTTAGGACAATCGATATAAATAACTTATTTTGGATTGATAAAATAAAAAAAACAAGTTTTTTTTAGCTGAAAGTAAGGAGCAACATTAAAAGTTAAAACGAACAGAAATTACTCTGTATATGAAATGGGTTGTCCCCTCCGCAATCCCTCGCTCTTTGCGCTAAAATTTTTAACTGTTTTAAAAGGGAGAACTGTGGCAAAGAGTCAAACTTTGGCGTAAAGAGCGAGGGATTGCGGAGGGGACAACCCATTTCATATACGGAGTAATTTCTGTTCGTTTGAAGTTTTAATGTCGCTCCTTACTTTCACCTAAAAAAATACAAGTTTTTTTTATCTAATTTCTGAACGTTTTTGAATTAATGCATGTTTGATTTTGGCTCTCCGCACATAAATTATTAAAATGAAATTTGCATATTAATTCTTTTTTTTGGCTAAATGGCTTTCTCTTAGTTTTGATCAGACAATTTTGAGAAATAAGGGATGGGGAAGAAGCCCTTTTGCCCTCCAATTTTTCGGTTACTTAAAAGGGCAACTAGAACTTTTAATTTTTAACGAACGTTTTTATTAGTAAAAAATATACGTAACTTAAGAATTAACTTACATAACAAACTTTTATATTCTTATATTCTTATTATGTATATGAGGGGGTTTGTCCCCTCGTTAATACCTCGCTCTTTACACTAAATCTTAAGTTTTGTCCCAATTCTTCAAGAATAACCCCTGAATCAGAAAGGCTGTAGAATAAATAGTTTAAATTGCTAAAAATACTTTAGCATAAAGATCGAGGTATTTATCTCCTCCTAAATTCCTTGCTCTTTATGCTAAAGTATTTTTAGAACCCCTCATACGCGTAATAATCTCTGTTCGTTTTAAGTTTTAATGCTACTCCTTACTTTCAATTGAAAAAAACTTTTTCATGATTATTTTTCATTGTTTTTTTTTATAGTAATGCTAGAAAATCCCGCACCCTTTTCATTGAATTTCTCTTCCCCCATGACATATTCCTCCAAGGAAAGATCCTCCCACATAGCCCCCTCGCCTCAACCCCCCCCCCCCAAAAAAAATCCCACTGAAAACGTCTGTACGCTTCCCAATAACCATTACTGTATGTAAACACTGGTAAAAGTTTGTAACTTGCAGCCCCTCCCCCAGGGACTGTGGGGGAGTAAGTCACCCCCAAAGACAGTTATTATGGTTTTTGACTATGCGGAAAAAATGGCTATCTCAAAATTTTGATCCGTTGACTTTGGGAAAAAATGAGCGTGGGAGGGGGCCTAGGTGCCCTCCAATTTTATTGGTCACTTAAAAAGGGCAATAGAACTTTTCATTTCCGCTAGAATGAGCCCTCTTACGACATTCTAGGACCACTTGGTCGATACGATGACCCCTGGAAAAAAAAATAAATAAACACGCACCCGTGATGTGTCTTCTGGTAAAAAATACGAAATTCCACATTTTTGTAGATAGGAGCTTGATAGGTAGATAGGAGAATTTTAGCTATAGGGTTCTCTGATACGCTGAATGCGATGGTGTGATTTTCGTTAAGATTCTATGACTTTTAGGGGGTGTTTCCCCCTATTTTCCAAAATGAGGCAAATTTTCTCAGGCTCGTAACTTTTGATGACAAAGACTAAATTTGACGAAACTTATATATTTAAAATCAGCATGAATCTGATTCTTTTGATGTATATTTTAGCATCAAAATTCCGTTTTTTTTTAGTTTCGTTTACTAGTGAGCCGGGTCGCTCCTTACTACAGTTCGTTACCACGAACTGTTTGATGTCACACAAAATCCTTCATATTTTCATAGTCGACCAATTCGACGCAATACATCCCCCCCTCTTTCTCTCTCTACTGATAGACCTGAGACTAAGATTTCTGCAAATAAAAAGTATTGTCCGCAACTAATAATTTAACTTGCTTCTACCACTGAGAGATATCTTATGTGATTTGCTCCACGTTTTATTTGACATTTTAATGGAAACGCTTAAGGAAGTATTTAATGTTTGATTTAGATGGTTTTATGGATTTATTTAAAATTTT
Source organism: Artemia franciscana (assembly GCF_032884065.1). Taxonomy (NCBI): domain Eukaryota; kingdom Metazoa; phylum Arthropoda; class Branchiopoda; order Anostraca; family Artemiidae; genus Artemia; species Artemia franciscana. Next base: position 12,805,220 of record NC_088872.1, on the reverse strand, counting down.
ATAAAGTTTATTTGTTAGTATATTTATGACGTAGCTGCGCTGGTGTAATCTGCTTTAATTAATAAAGCATCATTCGTCAAAGTAAATTTTGCAAACGGTAAACAATTCAATGGATGTTGAACATTCGATCTTTGATAATAATAATACAGAATTTCACCTGATTGCCAAAATTTTGGTTATACGCCTAATTGATTTACTTGAAACGCGCCACTAACTTTGTGTTACGAAATATCTTGGACATGAAAGTTTTGTAAGCAATCCAAATAAAGTTCTTTGCACATGCAGGCAACATTACTATATAATTAAGCTAAAATATAATACACTGATACTCAAATTCGGCCTTAAAAAGATGTTCGCAGACCATAGCCACGGCGAAAGCAGCTCCAATAAGAGCCTTCATATAGGTACGATCTCCCTACAAAATATTTTAAGTATTTGTCTTACCCTTTACTAATTATTTATCTCTTTTTATACAACTCAAAATCGAGCTGCTCAGGACTATAAGTCAGGTCAAGGCTCTTTAGGGCAAACATAAGATATTCAGATAATTTTGTGAGAGGAGCAGGGGGGGGGGCTAAAACCCAAGAATGTGCAGTTTAAGGCCTGATTTTTCCGATTGTCCAAGCGAAAAACTCTTCACAGGACCAGTCTTAATGCGTTCCTGTCCTCGAAACGAAGAAAAAAATCGTAAAGAAAAGAAAACGATTATAAAACAGTCAATTTTTATATCTGTCCACCAAATCAAATTTCGTAACTTATTTCTTTTAATATTATGCATGGCAAGCGATTAGCCTTTAAAAAAGCTTTAAATAAAATGAATTGAAATACCATTTTCTATCGTATTTTTGTTCAGTTACCCTTTCACCTTTACATTGAAAGGGTTTCCTTATTTTAGTCTTAATGTTAGTTTTAAGGTTTAGTTTTTTATCTGTATTTTTTATTCTGACGGTCAAATGAACGGTCGATTGCGATACCTGCACATTTTTCTTCTATTTTTCACTGACTGTTTTATCCTCGTTTTCTTCTCTTTACTAATATTTTTCTTCGTTTTGTCATGCGTAGCCAGTGTGGTCTCAGAGATTATTGACCCTGTCCTCTAAGCACATGTACGACTGCAGTTGTTTTTATATCCTTCCTTGCATTAGGAACCTCGTCCTTAATGCTTAGAACCGCCAATACCTGTGTTTGATATCTGCTTAGCCCAAGAGCACAATTTAAAGGAGTTATGAGGCCAAATATTCGATTTGCCAAATATTAAATTTTCCAGGGCGTCCATTTTATTGTGAATAGATGAAACATCCCAGCTGAGTGTGACCTGCTGACATAACAAATCAGGAGATTGGGCTCGTGCTCGCTGAGCACAAGAGTACAATTCAAGGGAGTTATAAAGCCATGTCGTAAATATCTTTTTCTGAACGATCTACAAATAATTTAAATGAGAATTAAGGTAAAAAAAAAACCTTTTAGATCACAAAAAAAAAACTATCTAGACTCATAGTGAAGCCAGATGGGTCATTTCCTAGGCCTCTCCCCATAAAAAAAGGAAAAAGTTTCAATAGTTTCCCATGACCTAATTTGGCCTATTAATCCATTCCTAAGAGCTTTATTCACTTAGCTGTTTTGAAGGAGTTACTTATTAGTTTAGAAGGTGAAAAATTGCACAAGGCTACCCAACCAAAAATGTTAAACTTTATGAAAGGCCAGTGCTCTATAGAGAGGGAATGGAGGGGTATTAAAACTTTAGATAAAATTCAAGACGGTGGGGATACTGTCATCTTACAAAGTAGTTGAGTGAGATTAAGGTAAACAAAAATTTCAGGATTAGATCCTCGGGCTATGCCTAAACTATACCCAGAAAAGTGTTTTAAAGCTCCTAAAAAATCTTACATTATTACTCTCACAAACTCTCTATGTACCACATTTTCAATGTTGCTTCCAGTTTCTTGGCTATATACGAGCTACTAACGCTTTTACTTAAATGGTGTGGGTAATAAGATTGGGAACTGGCGCTAGTGTCGAAAAAAACTACCAACGCTATCTGGCGTTTGGCGACGCTTGGAATTTTCCCAGTGTATTAATAAAAATAGTTAATCTTATTAGTGGAATTGGTAAAATTAGGATAGTAATAACTAAGTTTCGCCAGACGCTTGATGGCGTTGATAGTTTTTTATTTTTTGACACTAGCGCAAGTTTCTACTCATATAAGTTACCCATACTCTGTGGTTGTACTCATAAAAAATTAAGTTCAAAACCCTGATCAATACAAACAGTGAATATGTTGCTCGTATAATTTAAATCTTACAGGGCTGAAAAATTAAACATCATAAAATTATATAAATAGTTTTTTTTTATCTTTAAATATTCCAATATCACAAGATCTCTGCTGTCTTAACCAAAATTTTGAGGAATGTTTTTACGATAAATACATTTTTCATTTTCCTTTTTTATGTTGGCAAATAACAACAAGGATCTCATTTATTTCATTCCTCGTGCAATTCGGACGTCGTTATTCCCTCAATAATGCAAAATACGGCGTACTACCTTCTATATTTTTCATTACATGCTCAAGCGATGACACTAAGGAATTTTTTTTTTTTTTAACTATTTTGTAAACTTTCAAAAACTATAATGAATATTTTGCAAAAACGGCTCTTTTGGAAAGTGAGAAGTAGTTTCTTTTGTCTGTGTTTTCTTTAAATTTTCTTTTGTTACTCCACTTTATTACAATGTAAGCAAATCAAAATATATTATTGTTATTATTATAGTAGAAAATCAATAGAGGACAAGCAGTACAAAGGATTAAAAACTAAATGAATGAAGGATCTACAAAGAAAAACATTAAATTACATCAATTACTCTATATATTTTTTCTCAAAAAATTTTCAAGGAATAAAATAAGCATCAGCAGCGGCAATCAAAAGGCGTTCTATGATATTTTCACAATGATGTAATGATGTAAAATGATTACAATGATGTAAAACTCATTGCCTGCCAAAAGGAAAATGCAATCAGTTAGTCTAATCCATTTTTACCTTCAAGTGCCATACTCTAAATATATTTTAAAACTTCTGTTGTTTTTTTTATTCAAAATGTGTATATTCTCTTATTTCAAATATAAAAATAATTGGAGAGCTTTTGATAACAAAATATTTTTTCTATTGGAAAAAAATTGAAATATAAACTGAAATAAACTTAAAACATAATATATAACAAAATATTTAATGGTAAAATATTCTAAAAATTATCTCAAAATAATTACATTTAAAACATTAACTAAAGATTATATTTTGTTCAGATTTCCAACCAGATTCTATTTGCTATACCTTGGATACCTAAAAGAATAGAACTGACCCTTCATAAAAAAAAGTTTTTTTTCCCTTTTTATTCTCTAGTGGGGAATTTATGTTATGCAGTGTAACCCTTGTGAATTATAATAGTAGCTATGCTGATATACTTACGGGACATGCCACTGTTTCTCAACATTCGTGTAAGGGCTAACATATTGCAAGGGTACAAATTTTCGTCCATTAATATTAGCAGGGGCCGCACTTTCCGTTGTTTTGGATTCCTTTTGGGCTTCGGCCCACTTCTCGAGGCCATCTAGAGTATGAGAAGACCACTCGCCACCGTAGTAATCATTACTAAAACATAAGAATATTTTCAGGAAATACAAGCACAAATCACAAAAATTTTCTTTGGGAGGATGGGGTCGAAACATGACGAATTTTTGGGTCATATTTTCAATTTTTCAGGAGGCTCTGGACTAGTCTCAGGGAAGATATGGCCCTAGTATCGTTGTATCTAACAAAAGCGAATAATAGGAGGTAGATTATTGTTGATATTCAACAGATAATGATCAGCAATAATGACAACCTCCAGGCGTGGTTATTACTACTTATACTTTTTGGTGTATTTTTTTTAACCAAAAATTTAATAGAATACTAAGGGCTTGGAATTATTTATCTTCACTGATCCACCTTGACTTCAGTGATGGCTGGTTCGCTAAAACTGTTAACCACTGATCTAGATGGTTAACTGGCATAACTTGACCCCACTAATACCACCACTACTCCTAAGAACTTGCTGCAACACCAATCCACCTCAGCTCCACACATCTGCGCACGCTCTTCCTCCACGCCAGTCTATTCAAGTCCCTAAACTACCGAGATTCTTTACCTCCTCCCAAGAAAATCTAGTTTCCTTTAAACTCCTCCTTAGGACCATTCTGGCCCTCTTTGGGGACGATCTGCTTTTCGTTTAGCCCTATATGGATGACAAAAAAGAACGATCTTTGGCAATTCGCCATCTATAATCTGCAAAACATATCCTAGCCATCCAAGCCTTTCTTTCATCACCAATGCAACAGCACAAACGCGTAAAAAAAAAAAAAAGAAAGAAAGAGATAGAAGGAGAAAAGGAAGACTGTTTTCCAACATTAGTAATTAATATAGTTCAGTACTTGAATGAGGCCTTAACCCTACTCATCCAATCAATCACATAGGTCAAACAGCATAGCCATACACAATCAACCATAAAGAATAATCCATGGACAGGCAGTCGCGTCGTAAGTAAGTATAAGTCGTCATTTACCAAATATTAAAACAGTAAAAAAAAGACAAATAATTCAGAGGCAACAACCCAACACAAGGGCTCATCAGGAGAATACACACTTGCCTATAGGGTTTCGGCACTTTAAATTCCCTACCCTACCCTACCATTCATAAACAAATATTTTGGGAAACATTTAACCCTCCTGCGTCTTTCTGGTACCGAAATTTCAGAATCATACCTAAATACTGTCATCACTGTAGCTTCCAATGTTCTATCTTGGAATGCTCCTTACTACAGTTCGTTACCACGAACTGTTTGACTTGACGCTCATTAAAAACGAAGATTTTTTAAAAAATAAATAATTCTTGTATCAAACAGTTCGTGGTAAAGAACTGTAGTAAGGAGCGACCCGGCTCAATAGTAAACGAAACTCTAAAAAACGGAATTTCAATGCTAAAAGAGATATCAAAAGAATTGGATTTTTACGCTGATTTCAAATATATAAGTTTCATCAAATTTAGTCTTTGTCATCAAAAGTTACGAGCCTGAGAAAATTTGCCTTATTTTGGAAAATAGGGGGAAACATCCCCTAAAAGTCATAGGATCGTAACGAAAATCACACCATCGCATTCAGCGTATCAGAGAACCCTGTAGAAAAAATTTCAAGGTCCAATCTACAAAAATGTGGGATTTCGTATTTTTTGCCAGAAGACAAATCACGGGTGCGTTTTTATTTGTTTTTTTTTTTTACCGGGGGTCATCGTATCGACCAAGTGGTCCTAGAGTGTTGCAAGAGGGCTCATTCTAACGGAAATGAAAAGTTCTAGTGCCCTTTTTAAGTGACCAAAAAAATTGGAGGGCACCTAGGCCCCCTCCCACGCTCATTTTTTTCCCAAAGTCAACGGATCAAAATTTTGAGATAGCCATTTTGTTCCGCATAGTCGAAAACCATAGTAACTATGTCTTTGGGGATGACTTACCCCCCCCCCCCCCCACAGTCCCTGGGGGAGGGGCTGCAAGTTACTAACTTTGACCAATGTTTACATGCAGTAATGGTTATTGGGAAGTGTACCGACGTTTTCAGGGGATTTTTTTGTTTGGGTGTGGGGTTCAGGGGAGGGGGCTATATGGGAGGATCTTTCCTTGGAGGAATATTTCATGGGGGAAGAGAAATTCAATGAAAAGGGCGCAGGATTTTCTAGCATTACTATTTAAAAAAAAACAATGAAAATATAAACATGAAAAAGTTTTTTCAATTGAAAGTAAGGAGAAGCATTAAAACTTAAAACTAACAGAGATTATTACGCATATGAGGGGTTCTAAAAATACTTTAGCATAAAGGGCGAGGTATTTAGAAGAAGATATTTACTTCGCTCTTTATGCTAAATTATTTTTAGTAATTTCAACTATTTATTCTACGGTCTTTCTGATTCAGGGGTCATTCTTAAAGAATTTGGACAAAACTTAAGATTTAGTGTGAAGAGCGGGGTATTAACGAGGGGACCCCCCTCATATATATAATCAAAAATACAAGAATATAAAAGTTTGTTACGTAAGCTAATTCTTAAGTTACGTATATTTTTTACTAATAAAAACGTTCGTTAAAAATTAAACGTTCCAGTTGCCTTTTTAAGTAACCGAAAAATTGGAGGGCAACTAGGCCTCCTTCCCCACCCCTTATTTCTCAAAATCGTCTGATCAAAACTAAGAGAAAGCCATTTAGCCAAAAAAAGAATTAATATGCAAATTTCATTTTAATAATTTATGTACGGAGAGCCAAAATCAGACAAGCATTAATTCAAAAACTTTCAGAAATTAAATAAAAAAAACAAGTTTTTTGAAATGAAAGTAAGGAGCGACATTAAAACTTAAAACGAACAGAAATTACTCCGTATATGAAAGGGGCTTTTCCTCCTCGACACCCCGCTCCTTGCGCTAAAGTTTGATTCTTTCTCGCGACTCTACTTTTTAAAGCAATAAAAAACTTTAGCGTAAAGAGCGGGTGTCGAGGAGGAAAAGCCCCTGTCATATACGGAGTAATTTTTGTTCGTTTTAAGTTTTAATGTCGCTCCTTACTTTCATTTCAAAAAACTTGTTTTTTTTTTATTTAATATTTTAAAAGACCCTTACTGGATTTGAGGGACTCTGTTGTCTGATTCCGTGTGTTTTTTCTTCACTTGGCACTCGTTAAAAAGTGAATTTTTTTTGTTAAATAAATAATCCTTGTATCTTTCAAAAGAGCTTTACGGAATTAGAGTTGTCTGATTCCGTATGGTATTTTCTTTACTTGGCTATCATTTAAAAGTGAGAATTTTTTGTTAAATAAATAATTCTTGTGTCTTTTAAAAGAGCTTTACGGGGTTTGAGAGACTGTTGCCTGACTCTGTTTCTTTTTTTTTTAACTCTTTTGCCTGATTCCGTATAGTTTTTTCTTTACTTGACGCTCATTAAAACGAGGCTTTTTGGTAAATAAATAATTCTTGTATCTTTTAAAAGACCCTTACGGGGTTAGAGAGACTCTGTTGCCTGTTTCCGTGTGGGTTTAATCTTTACTTGGCACTCATTAAAAAACAAAGATTTTTTGTTATATAAATAATTCCTGTATCTTTTAAAAGAGCTTTACAGGGTTTGGGAGACTGTAGCCATCATTTTTTTAAAACGGAGATTTTTCGTTAAATCAATAATTCTAGTATCTTTTAAAAGGGCTTTAAAGGGATTTAAGAGACTCTGTTGTCTGATTCCGTGTGTTTTTTTTCCTTTACTTTGCGCTCATTAAAAAGCATAGATTTTAGTTAAATACATAATTCTCGTACCTTTTAAGGGCTTTGCGGGGTTTCAGAGACTCTGTTGCCTGATTCTGTGAGTTATTTTCTTTACTTGGCGCTCATTAAAAAGCATAGATTTTAGTTAAATAAATAATTATCGTATCTTTTAAGGGCTTTGCGGGGTTTCAGAGACTCTGTTGCCTAATTCTGTGAGTTATTTTCTTTACTTGGCGCTCATTAAAAAGCAAGGATTTTTGTTAAATAAATAATTCTTGTATCGTTTAAAAGTTTCACGGGGTTTGAGAGACTGTTGCTTGATTCCGTGTGCTTTTTTCTTTACTTAGCGCTACTGTCAGTACCAGATTCCCCCCTCTGCCCCCCCCCACGGTTCCACAGCTCAGATTACTCCAATTCTGATCCGAGTTCCACCTTTTCCAGGATTTTTTAAAGTGGAATTGCTTTGTTTCTTTTCTCGTTCTTATCTTCCAACCAAAGTTGTTTGACTTTTTCCCAAAAATACCAATATCAAAGCGGAATTGCTTGTTTTTCCTTTCTCATCCCTTAGTTTCAACCCGGGTTGTTTGACTTTTTTCCCGTGAGATAGCAATACCAAAGCAGGGACACACACATACAAGCGCTCGCGCAATGAAAATGAAGCAAGTGACAGAATAATACACGAAAGGCACATGAATCTTTACTTAGGGTTGCCTCTGACTGTTAAGAAATTAATGCACCACAGGAAAGCAGTATGGCTCTGAAATTGGGAGGATATATGAAAATTTGTTTTGTGTAGCGCTAAACCGCCTGGTTATCTCATAATTTCCGTTCGATAAAATTTACATCCTATCCAGGCCAAAAGCACAAAATAACAAAAATAGGCATTGTAATGTGGCATAATCTATTTTTTTTCTTGAAAACACCAAAAAATTTAAGTTTCCATTCGAATGAGCCGTTTCCTATTTCAAAACCAAAGGCTTGTGGAAACAAAACAAGCACAAGAAAAGAGCTCATAAAGGCCAAGTATTCGTTAAATTTTGTAGGGTCCTTTGGATCAATCCTAGTGGTATTTACTTTAAATCCTTCCTCCTACATGCATTTTTATCAAAAGGAATTTCTATCTTGAAATCTATCCACATGCCCTCACTCAGGAACTGTTTGGGAAAAGAGCACCAAAATCAGTATATTCGGAACTAAAACCTCCCTTATTTTGAACTCCAGATCCCATCCCCTAAGCAAGAACCTTAGACGCAGGCTCTATCTACTTCAGCCGAATATATACAAAAAAAGCATATAAAATAATCCCATAATGAATACTTACGCATCCAAATGCAATGTCAACTTATCTATACGTTGGAAGGCGCCTGCTATTATGCTTTCAACCAAACCTAAAAAAATTTAAATGTTTGAATTCTTAAAGGATACTTTGTTTTTTGGACATAAGAGCTTAACGCAGAGCCAGAATAAGGAGAATAAGATGTTTGACCGCCATGCAGGTGCTGAGGTAGCAAGGGTGGCAAGATTTGTCAGACAATTTTGTTTTTGCTTCAATTTCTAGTCTAATTCATAAGTTTTAGGAAGAGCTACTCAACAATTCTGATCACTGAAAAATGAATTTTCTTAAATATAAAAATAATGTGAAGCAAGGCTATGATAACAATGGTGTGTCATTGCCACAACTAAATACTCAAAACAAATTGAACTAACCAGTTTGATTAGATCTTGTACCTTATTCGCGATAAAAGTTTGATTTGGCTCGACTTTGGTTTGTTTTGGACTAGTTTATGTGATTGCGCCTTGGATTTCGAACTACCCCAATACAAAAAGTTAAGGCCTGTTTTATTTGGAAAGTTTCTTTCCACTTCATTCCTTACTTTTTACGTTTAAGTGGGATTAACTAACTTTAGTTAAATAGAAAGAAATATGCAAGTTTACTTCTTTTATTAAAAAAAAATTCCTTAATAAAAGAAGAAAAATTTGTCATTTCCTCTTTCAGTGATGGTTCGAGCCCCTCATGCATAATCATAATTAGGGGCAAAATCATAATTATCCCTCCCCCTGTCTCCCACAAAATTTCCGGGCCAAATTAAATTTTCATTTATTAACAAAGTAGTTTTCAACTCATTAATTAATTAACAATTTATTTTTGATTATTTTTAATTTATTATTTAAATTATTCAATAATTATAATATATTTATCGTGAGTTAATATTTTTTTATTTATTTCTATTTTACTAGTTAATTGACAATGAATAATTATTTTTGTTTATTAAGTGTGCCCTCTTTTTTTTTTAATAAAAATAGAATTTCAACATTAATTGGTTATAACCGTTATATTATTTATTAGAAATTTTGCGCCCACTAAAATTTCTACACATGAGCAAGTCCCCCCTCTGTCACCTCCTAAAACCGCCTCTGCTTCAGTTGACTAAAGTTAGCATACTTCCTTAATAAAATATAGAAAGTGAAGAATAAAATGAAATCAGGCTTTACTTAATGAAACAGGCTTTTAGGTTGGATTTGATCTTCTGAATTTGACACCCGAGACTTGTTTTATTAAGAAAGGCTCAGACCCTTCATTCTTCACTTTCCACGTTTTTTGTTCTATCAAGAACCATTCTTTACCTTTCCAACAAAGTTAAGGAGTGATAGGAAGCCGCAACACTAGTAAGTTCTTATCATTCCTTGACTTGGTTTGACCAGGAAGAAATATATACTGAATAAAACAAGAAAAGTTGGACACTCAGAAACTAAAACCCAACAAATCCTGCCAAAAGGATTCTTTCGAAATCCAGGACATATTTGAATGCCTGAATACCTTTTTTGACCCGGATACAATGAGGCAGACATGCATAAAACGTAAAAGGGTCGCCACTGAGATCGTTGGTCGTAAGATTACTCAAAGAAGCCCTTGATGTCACAAAAAAAAACTGTATAAATCATTGAACAACCTAGAAAAACGCGATTGGCTGGAGATATGCCATCGTACAGGCGATTAACCAGGATTAGGACAAACTCATTCACTGAGACAAGCGACAATCTGTTGATAAAAAAAACCCGATGAGTTAGAAGATACAGCACAAAGAAGTGACATCATATCGCTTTTCAAGCCTGTCAGAGACTTAAGCAAGGGGAAACCTCCAAATATAAGAGCAGGTAAGTCCGTCATAATTCTCGAAGACTAAATCGACCAACAAGAGAGATGAAAGGAGCACTTCACAAAGCTACTAAACGCCAAAAGAGTATACCTCAACCCTGACCTAAGTGCGTCCGCTCGTCAAATAACACGCGTAAATCTCCCAGAACCTAATCCTCTTTCTCTAGAAGAAAAGAATGCTCTAATAGAATGAAAAATAACAAAGCGGCAGGAGCCTGTGGGATCACCGAAAAGATGCTAGAATTCGCAGGACCAACGATGCTACTATGGCTCTAAATACTCTTCTCCTTTGTTTAGATAACATAACTGATTCCAAAATATTAAGAGGGAAGAGATAATATTCCCTCGGCGGAAGCGCAAAGGTATCCGAAGTCATTGCCTGAACTATAGAGGAATCATCTTCTGCCGGTTCCTGGCAAATTATTTGACATGACGTTGATTGATAGAAGTGCCCAATTCATCCAAGCACCACCCGATTCAACAAGCCGGTTTCATGCCCAACAGATACTACCGAGCAGATTTTCACTGCAGGCCAGGGCATTGAGAAAGACTGTTAGTTCCAGCGCACAGCCTACATTGCCTTTGAAACAAAAACATCATTTAAACTGAATTATAACAAAGCAGGCATTTAATAGGCTAAACTAAAGGAACTTATGGATCCAAAGCTATACAAGAAAAACTTTTCAAGTGAAAGACTTCTAATAATTTACCTTCACATAAGGGGAAATTACACAAGATCCCTACAAGATTTTCTTTTATACATTTAAGGACATTTTTGTCCCTAAAATTATAAACAAGTTCATTAATTCCACTAGAAACATAAGAACTACTAAAAAAAATCACAAAATGAATATTTGAGAAACAATACTAACTTCCACAATCAGAAAAAGTTTCAATAACCAAATTGACTTCATAAGTTTCCTCTTAATAAAGATCTATTGCAGGATGCAGGAGCAGCAATAGCAACTGTACTCAATCCCCCTTTCCAATCCTACTTTTATGAGTGCTGTGAATTACACTGTGTTCCTGTTTGAAGTACAAGGTAACTGTGTTTATAACACTTTTTGGGATATTTGAGGCCTTCTTATCATCTGTGCAAGTGGCTTCGGCATTGTATTTCAAAGACTCCTCAAAATAGTTGGGACCATATTTTATCCTTTGTGTCCCCCCCCCCAACTTCTAAGACCAGGGCCTTAGTAAAACAATGAATAAGGGGAGCAATGCTGCTGGAGTCTCAAACCTTTTTTTGTGCAATTTATCACCAGAATTATGCTAATATTTTATAGTTGATACAAAAATACAATGCTAAAATGGATAGAGTAAATAAAAAAGCTTCCGAGAATTTTTAGATAAATACTTCTTGAAACAAAAACAAATCAAAACATGTAAAATTTAAGTTTTAAGCTAGCAAAGGCCAAAAATGCAAGAAATCTATCAGTCGGATGCCTTTTAAAATAAAAATTGGATCAGATTCAGTTGTTTTGGCTAGGAAGGTATAAGGGATTATTTTTGGAAGGGTTCAGAACAAAAAGAAAGATCACATTTTTAGGCCAGTTTTTAGTTTTTCCAGGAGAATCCTTTTTACCCTTATTAATGTGGTGCCACAAATTTATCATGATGGAAGTTAGAAAAAAAAAACTTAGAAAAAAAGGAGTCTCTTGCCCCTTTGCAAGGGTACTATTGTAGAACACAAAAAGTGATTCAAATAAAGAAAAATTTAAAACCAAAAAAAGTACTTTGCCCTCCAACCTTCACTGGTCTTGAAAAAATAGGATCCTTCTTGTTAATAAACTTTCTCTTAATCAGCGAATAAAAAGGTTAAAGAATATCTATGTTGATTTATGTAATTTTTTTCTATGTATATATTTCTGAAAAATCCGAAAATTAAACAAAAGAAGATACATAACGTAAATATAAAAAAATTTTGAAAGTAAACATAAAATAAACTTTTCAGCATAATATAGACAAAAGTACTACATTGAAATGTATATTTCACTTAATTTAAGAAACAAGTAGCATTTTCATTTCAAATTTATCCTTTCTAATTTCCATGTTCAGCTCTTAAGGGTTTATTTGATCTTAAATTATGACAAAAATTTCCTTATACAAAACCAAACAAATCTTTGAGGTCTAAAATAACATAGGCAATAGGGTAATGGCGCATATTTTTCTGAATTCTCGATTCAGATTCAGCTCCTTTACAATGTCTACCATCAAATATCTGTTAATTCGCAGACACTGGATGGATTTATATCAGAAGTCCAATTTTTCATAGAGATTCTTTAGTACTTTACCTAATCAGCCAATTTGCTGTTAGCTTGCAAAGCACGATTTGTAGTAAACAATTTTTATCAAGTTGGCAGAAACACAGCTAACATTAGAGGTCAAACATTAAACTATGTATAATCCAAAAAAAAAATATTTCAGCACTAATACATACTAAAAAGATTAAAACATAAAACACAAATTAATTATCTGGTTAACTGTTCCATTGTTTTCTAGTTGTTTTAAGCTGCTGCTCTAAATATGAATAAAGATACAATGCTTCCAATTGCATAGATCAAAAAAAGCTATCTTTAAACTGATGGCAACTAACATCAAGAATGCAAACTCTCAAGCTAAAACCCATGTTGCTTGTGGCAAAGTTGTTAACTTGGCTTGATTCAAGTTTAATGCAAGCATTTGTAGCAAGGGTTGGTTTCAGTATGCAAATAGGCTTTGTATTTTGCTTTGTTTAAGCAATATCAACAAAGAAACGGGGGTATTGATTGGGGAGGCAAAGGGGGCGTTTGCTCCCTCTACTAGATTTTTTCACTCTCTCATAAATTAACAAAAAAAAATCTGGCATTTTCATTAAAACATTTCCTTTTTTTGTATGTTCCATTAAAAAATCTAAATAAAACAGAAAAATTACCATCCTCCTTGATTTATAGAAAAGTATTTTGACCCCTATAATTTTGTAACTTTGTGCCACTGCAAGGGTTCAAGTTGCAAGGCTAATTCAAGATTAAATAAAAAAAACAAAAAAATAGTTTTTTTAACTGAAAGTAAGGAGCAACATTAAAACTTAAAACGAACAGAAATTACTCCATATATGAAATGGGTTGTCCCCTCTGCAATCCCTCACTCTTTATGCTAAAGTCTTTAATTGTTTTAAAAAGTAGATTTGTGGCAAAGAGTCAAAATTTATTGTAAAGAGTGAGTAAATTGTAAAACTGAATGAAGAATCAAGATTATCCAGACAGGATTGAGACAAGGATACAAAACATGATCTAAGACAGTGAGGGATTCCATTGGAAATGGTCAAAACTAAAGCTTCAAATAAGGTGGGATGAGCTAAAAGTTTGCCTGTGAGTCACCCTCAAATAATTTAGCCCGCAAAACAACTGCAGTAGGCATGCGGAGTAAAAAGTAAATTGATCATTATATTTGAAAAAACTTAATATTGGAGAATTGGGTAGTATATTCACCTTGTCCCTATATCAGCTATGGAATCTTGTATATAGTGGCCCTGGATTTTTCTAATTTTTCCAAATATGAATATTATAAGCCTGAATAGTTTAACCATAGAGTAAGATAACCAGCTCATCCTGGATTTAGACAACTAATCACTGTTATTTTATCAACTCTAGCTCTATGTTTTAAAAGAAGTTTACACAAAACCACTTACATTTGATGAGGTGTTCTTAGCGTCTTTGGATTGCTTGTTAAAAGTTGCTTTGTAACTTCTGCATATTCCTTCTTAATAGGCATCAATTGATGTATTCACTTTCGTTGTAGCTAAATTATGTTGAAAACTGCACATTTACAGTAAATGATTTGCTTTCATATTATTGACTTATAAATAAGTGAACATGGTAAATTTTTCACAGTTTATGTAATTGACTTACCAATAAAGTGAACATACTACTTGATGCCTTTTTTATGTTCTTTACAAATATAATAATCACTTCTACCATAAATTCCAATTTAAGCAATTTTTGACCTAACCTAACCTTATTATAAGTAATTTTTGTGCTGAGAAAATGTAGTATTATTTTCTTGAAAACAATGCTGAGAAAACATAGTATTATTTTGTAAAAAAAAACCAATAACTCATACTTTAATTGAAAATTTGTCATTTTTAAGAGCTCAAACAGTGCAAGCTCAAAAATTTGCAGTAGAAGCAATTATAATATTGATAAAGAACATAGAAAAGGCATTGAGTGGTATTTTCACTTTATTGTTAAGTCAATTATATGAACTGTGAAAAATTCACCTTGAACATACCACTATAGGCTATGCCATTTTTTATGCTCTTTCAGAATATAATAATTGCTTTAATTGCAAATTCATATTTAAGCCTTTTTTGAATCCTTGAAAATTGCCAAATATTTTCTAGTTTTTTGGCATAAAAAGGGCTTAAAACATTGGTTTCAACTTACTATTTGATTATAAATCCTTTTTTTTTAAAGTTGAATAGTCTATACAAAATTAAGTTGGATGAATATTCAAAACGATTTCTCCCTTTTTCTATCTGCTATGTTCCTTCTGTCAGATTTGATGTTTTTCTACATATAGGTGAAATAGCAGTTTTTAAGCAGCCTAAAAGAATGAGGAGAAAACATGGCAGTTTTTTTTTTTTTTTTATTACAACTTAATCTAGACAAATCAATGTTATAATGCAGAATCAATTGATTAACAATGGAATATTACATTTGAAACATATGTTATAAACCATTTTTATATCCAAAAATATAGAATGATTCTGTTATTTTCAAGGGTCCTAAAAGGGCTTAAAATTGAATTTGTGAGAAAAGCAAGTATTACATCAAGAAAGAGCATAAAAATGGCATCTATTGGTATGTTCACTTTATTTGTAAGTCAATAGACTTATATAAACAGCAAAATATTTACCCAATTTAGCCTACAATTGTACCCTGGCTCTACCAAACCTTCCTAAATAAAAATTTGCTAAGAGCACTTTTCAAAAAGCAAAATGACTAATTTTCAGAGAACTATTTCTGTCATAACATGGCTTAGTAGAGTCCCATCTTTTGATTCACTGCTTAGGCTATGTATAGGTTTTGGCTTAGCAGCATCCAATGACAAGGAATTGCAAGCCAACAGTAGGATATTAAATAGCCTACAAAAAGAACTTATAGAATTTCGTGCTTAAAACAGGAAACTGCAATTAATTGTCACTCACCAGTTCCAATAATAGTAATTTCACATTGATCAATATTCAGTTGCTCAGCCATGTTTCACTATTTTGATTCATGCGCTTTCTAAATTCCGCAAAAGAATATTCCGGTCCAGTTCAATCGTTTTTTGCTTGGGTGACCGAGCCCCGCCCAAGACGAGGACACGGGTTTCCAGGCTGTGAAGGTAAGAATACCTAGATAGCTCTGTATTATCAATTACCATTTTTTGCCAAAAATTGTGAAAACGTGAAGATATACAAAGTGTAGGGAATAATTATCTATTAAACTTAAGACCAACTAGGGCCACTTACAAAAAAAGAAAAAAATAGCACAAAAACAGATCAATCAGTAACAAACAAAAAACAATCACTAACAAAAAAAACAATTCATTCAAATAACTATGGGACATTTAAACATGTCAAAATTGTCGTGTGTAAATCATACTTGACCAAGTCAGCCAAAGTGGCAGAGAAAGGCGAAAAAGCAGCTCAGAAAGCATCAAAATGAGGGGTTATCCGAAGCAAATATCATTGTCTGAATAGAAAGAGAAGATTTTCTACACAGCTCAGAAAAAGATGGGAGGCCACCATCGACAAAAATTCCAGATGCACTACAATTCAAAGGAAGATTCTCAAAAATTTTAAGGCCAAACTTCCCCATTATTTCGGAGTTGCGCTATTTCAGATTAAAATAAATAGTGAAGCTAGTGACAAGGGCAGTAAAACTAGCCCAAAAAGGTGGATCTAGAGCAAAATCTTAAAGGGGGATCAATGTGGCAAGGGAGCCAGTAATTGAATAAATTTACAAGTTTATTTTTAAAAAAGGCAAGGAAAGAAAAAACAAACGAAAATGCCAGAAAAATCTTGAGGGGTGGTCTCCCTTGATCCACCTCAGCTAGCCTAGGACAGGGATACAAATTTCTTGGCTATGATGAGTAAATTAATTGGATAGTTCAATGTTACCAATTTCCATTTTTTGTGAAAACACGATGGAAAAATACAGATAGAAAACGCATAGAGATTCTCAAAAATTTGTAGCCAAATTTCGTCATTATTCTCGAGTCACACAATTTTAGAATTGAATAAAAAGGAAAACTTTCAACAATCTGAACACTCTTTTCTTATGGAAATTATTTCTTATGGCGACCTTAGAAGGGTCCACTACTGTTAGAAACTCGAAAATAATTTCAGAAAATTCCTGGCATTTTGTCATCATCTGTTTTTGTAGGTAATTTTTCCGAGATGATTATAAGATTATAATTATAAGATTATATGATTATAAGATGATTATAAGTACAAAAAGAGGCATCTAGCTTTTCAAGCCAGAAAGGACTCGCACGATTTAAAGTAAAATTTACTTCCCTACAAAGTAATTGTTTAATCAGTTGCGTAAGTTACTTTTTAAAGTTTTTCAAAATTATGTTAAGACCATAAGACAATTTATAATCAGAAATGGTCAATAAAGAATTTTAAAGGCTACTATATTTAAAACTCAGGAGACAACTCCGTCGCGACTGTTTCCAAGGTCTTAGAAACGAGCAAAAGTATTTCCCGTTAAAAATTAGTTTCTCGTTTTCAGAGATTGCACTTTTCCACTTTGCACGCTCAACCCACAAACTACCAAAAACCGCACAACTACATATGGATTTCTTTTTTAATCAAAAATTGAATTTCCTATTCTTCCTTTTTTTATGAAATAGCGACGAAATCCACACTTCTTTTTCATCACAAAAACAAACAACAAGTCGAACAGTAAAGTTTTTTGTAAGGCAATAAAACTCTACATTTTAATTTTATATCCAAGGGCCGTCTACAGTCAAAAAAAAAAAAAAAATGAACAGACATAAAAAATATTAATCCTTGTTAATCAGACAGTCAACCATAGGCTAAAAAGACACTTTCGTAAAATCAAAGGTATTTTACCATGTGAGGCTCCTGATAAGCCCCCAAATATAATCTATTTTCCACACATCCCAAAATCACGAAGAATTAAAAAAAAATTGCACACAAAATAGTATGTTTACAGTATTTAGTAATAATTTAAAATAATGTATTTCCTAAATTTTGTTAAAGATGGAACCCAAGTTAGTCACCAGAGAGGGGTATATCAAGCACCATGTGACTGCGGCATTGCTATATTGGTAAAACCCCCGAGAATTCAGAACGACATAAAGATGACGTAACCATAGCTTTAAATTCTAATAGTGCTAATAATTCTTTTGATTCTGCTTTAAGCAGTCAAGCTTTTTTTAACCCCAGCCATACAACACTTTTATTTTAAAATCCTCCCTTATTGGCAATGACTTAAGCATAAACCCGGCTGTTCAGGAAGCAGTTAAAATTCGACTCCAAATAATTAATAAGATCTCTTTAAATAGGGAGTTTGGGGAGTATTCACAAAATACTTATACGAAATTAAAAACGATTTAACAAATCATATTGTAAAACCAGTAGTCAATACCAGTGAACCTGCTGCTAAAGGACCTTTTAGGTCAGCTGCCAAAAAGACAAGAATATCACTGAATGCCTTTTCTTAATTATTTTTATTTTAATTGAATGAATTGCCTTGCTTCGCCTTATTTTATATACCAGTCCTGGTTGAGCTTTGTTGAAGTGAGGATGCTGGGATCATTTTTGAGATATTATTTTTAGTTTTAATAGTCTTATTTCAATATAAGTTTTTTTTTATATATATATTCATTTATATTTTGCTGATGACGGCCCTTGGATATAGGGTCGAAATATCATTTGAGGCTAGAGTTCCACTATCTTATCCATCCCTATTGTTGTACCTCTTGTTTCTCCCTACTTTTTAGGATTTATACGACTGTGGAGCTCCGTCCTAATTAAATTTTAAAATCTGTTTCATTTTCACTGTCCTTGGAAGTTTAAAAGAAACAAGATGAAATCCTGGGTGGTATTCTTTAACATAGGAAAATTATATTGGGATAATCTAAAAATGGTTGTTTTCTAGAAATGAGCGAGCCAATCCTTATATAATTTGTAATTTAGCTCACAAAAGAAAAAAAAATGTCTATTGACGTACTTCTAATGTCACTAAACGTTGAAAGAAAGAAATAGTAACTCCAAGAAATAGTTTTAGAGCATCTTTATTGATGCTCTAAAGCATCTTAATCCATGCTCTAAAGGACCATAATCCTGCTCTATTAAAATAGAACAAGTGTAAATAAACCTTCGAAAATTGTTGCAAGTTTAGGATAGATAGTCAAAACTATAATGAGACACATTGTTGTGTCTCTTCACATTGTTTCTTCTTCTTCTTCTAAGTCACATTGTTTCTTCTTCTAAGTTAGCCTTAGAGAAGAATCATGGCTGAGGACGAGATTAAGTCACCTCGTGTTACTAGAACTGACTCATCAGTGAATTTTCAGCATGAATATTTGAAAAATGCTTCATCCAGCAATTAGTTACCCGAGGAAGAGTCTTTTAGTAAAAATAATTCATAGAAAGTTGTTAAGTACCTTCAAATAGACTTACAATATTGCATTCAGTAAGAATAAAAACAAAGATACCTGAAAACATTCCGAGATTTCGACCCTGCACGACCAGTTTTGCTTAATTATTTTTTTTTAATTTACTATAAATAATCTATGGCTAATGAATGGTTATGAAATTATTCGTATTTTAAAATTTGTTTTGCTCAAATATTGAAGAGACGCACCCATTTTCTTTTGACATTTCTAAATTTATTTCAACTGCATTATTCTAAAATATTATCCAGTTATAACAATATTACGTTATTATTGCGCTTTATACAATTATTATGCATATTTAACTTGTGTCTGTCTTCTTTAATTGCCAATTTTACACCACATTGCATATTCAGCTTATCAAATAAGAATAAAATATCAACATTTGGTAAACATTGAAGAAATCAGCTGATTTTAGGCTGAAATCGAAAGAGCAGTCTTGCTCTTTACCAAAAAATTACATCATATCCTTGCACGGCTGTAATATATTTAATTATTTTTCCTTGTATATATGCCGAATTGAGACATTTCTATTTTAAGCAGTTGAAGGGCAATTGCTCACTGAAATCGAAAGAGCAGCCTTGCTCTTTACCAAAAAATTACATCATATCCTAGCACGGCTGTAATATATTTAATTATTTTTCCTTGTATATATGCCAAATTGAGACATTTCTATTTTAAGCAGTTGAAGGGCAATTGCTCACTGAAATCGAAAGAGCAGCCTTGCTCTTTACCAAAAAATTACATCATATCCTAGCACGGCTGTAATATATTTAATTATTGTTTCTTGTATATATGTCGAATTGAGACATTTCTATTTTAAGTAGCTGAAGGGCAATTGCTCAATTGCCCAATAAAGAAATTTCCGTCATTGCCTAGTTTCTGGATTTCTATTTTTTTTTTTATTCTTTTTAGAGCAGTTTTAAGCTTCTCTTCGTTCTGTACAAATAACACTTTAATAGAGATACTTTCCTAGGAATAAATTCTCTGGATATTTCGGTCACTGTATATGTGACCAAAATATCCAGAGATTTTGTTATTCTTTTTGCATCTAATGAAAGGATTTATCCTTATTAAACTGTCATTTGTGCTTCATGGAAGGCAGTGTCTCTTCGAAAATACCAAAGTTCCCTCATTCTGTCTAATTTATCAGATTATCTCTATTGTAAATTCTTCTTTTGAATTGATATTCTATTAGTATTTATTTGTAATATAGAAATACAATTTAAATTTTTTGAAACTTTTTTTACGACGGCAATGTAGGAGGAGAGAGGGGGACGTTTATGAGTTCACACTCACATCCAAATGTACCACAAGTGTCCCATTTTTCCTATAGTTTTTTTTCTACGTTTTGTAAAATCAATTTTTATTTGGTGCTTTCTCCAAATTTAATTCTACAAGTAGGATTGTAATATATTTTTTATCTACTACTATCAACTCTAATAAATCACCGCAGGAGCAAGCTACCTAAGGCCAACACAGCTACGCACGCTCCTCCTCAATTCCAATATAATCAAAGTCTTCCTCTTTACACCCCCCCCCAGGAATTTCCTATTTCCTTTAAATCTTTCTTTATGACATCCTCCAACCCAAACCACGGACAGCTTGCTTTCCGTTTGCTCCCGTTTTCTTCCCATATCCCTTCCACTCGATCCCAATATATCATAATTGTTTTGTTTATTCCTATAACTTGGTAAAACTTTTTGTGTAATTTATGTGTTTTTGTAACAATATGTGTAAAATTTGTGTTTTTGTATGTAATTTGTGTGTAACTTTGTGTGTGTGAGAAGACACACGTTGTTTGTTTTTTTTAGTTCAATAGCAGTCACAGTTCACTGAGTCTCTTTCACTAGTAGGCTAAGTGAGTAGGTATAATTTTTTTAATCAAATGGAGCAGGAGAAGAATAGCGTTGATAATATGACAAAATACCAAAATTTTTAGCATCCAGTTTAGGCTTATATTTTTCCCTAAAAGCAAGTGGAGGGATTGCTTCTAGGCCCCATAAATACTTAGTATTAGTAAATACTGTTTCTTAATTAAGCTGAAAATAATATTTTAAAAATTAATTTCAAAGATAAAAAATGGATATAACAAGGGGATCCGACAATAATGGTGATGAAGTGATGAACAGTAGTTAATCGCAGAATTTTAATGGTAAAAAAATGTGTATAGTGCCAGGATCCAGCACTAATGGTGATGAAGGGATGAACAATAGTTAAACACAGAATTTTAACGGTAAATAGGAAAATGTATATAGCACCGGGGCCCAGCATCACCGTTGATGAAGTGATTAAAAATAGTTAAAAATGTCCCTTGTGGCTGTCGGGTTCATATTATCTCCAAAGGCATACTTATTGGGTCTTTCAACTGTGCTAAATAAAATAGTTCTATAAAAGTTTTGATCAAACGATTTTAGGAAAAAGGAACGTAGGAGGGGACCTAGCTGCCCTCCAATCTTATTGGTCATTCAAAAATAGCACTAGAGCTTCTGATTTCCGTCCGAATGAGCCCTCTTCCAATGTTCTAGGGCCACTGGGTCGATACTATCACCCCTCGAAAAAAAAAACAAAAAAAAGAAAAGAAAAAACAAATGCAAAAAACATAAAATTCCACATTTTTGAAGATAGGGGCTTGAAACTTGTACACTGAGGTTCTCTGATACGCTGAATTTTATGGTGCTATTTCCATTCTTTGACTTTTAAGGGGTAATTTTTCCATTTCTTCGAAAATAAAGCAAACTTTCTCAGGCTCGTAGCCTTTTTTGGGTAAAATTAAATTTGATGAAACCTTTGTATTTGGAATCTGAGGTAAAAAGTATGCGTATAGCATAAGGATCTAACACCACTGGTGATGAAGGGGTGAATAATAGTTAAACACAGAATTTTGACGGAAAAAAAGTGTACAGTACCGAGGTCCAGAACTGCAGATTTGGCAAGCATAACTTAGCTCAGTATACAAGACAACTACAAACAAGACCACACTGATATCATTTGGTTTTAGATTTTCTATTGGCCTTAGAGGATAATATGAAAATATATTGATACGGGCGAAATTATAATTACTGACTGTTTAGAGTTTTAAGTCTTCACTTTCATCGAAGAACCTCCGAGAAGCCTCCTTTAATCTACGAACCTTCCTAGTTAACAAGCATTAAATGAAAAAACAAGTTTTTCAGCTGAAGGTAAGAGCAAAAATTATTACGTATATGAGGGGGGTTTTCCCCTCTTCAACATCTCGCTCTTTACGCTGAAATTTTTCAGTACTTTAAAAAAAGTTTCTGATTGTTCTAATAAATTACCTTTGTGTTTCAGGGCTTGTTACTAAGGAATTGGGACAAAATTTAAACTTTAGCGTAGAGAGTGAGGTGTTTAGGATGGGGCAACCCCCCTCGTATATGTAATAATTTTTGTAGGTTAAGTTTTAATGTTGCTCTTTACTTTCAGCTGAAAAAAAATTATTTTTACTTAATTTCTGACCGTTTTTAAAGTAACACCAAGAAATCTGGCTCCAACTCTGCGGAAAAATCGCTCCGCCCCATGAAAGTTTCCTCTGGACGATTCAATCCAGGTGAAAATTTTCCCCAGACAATTACCCTTAATACCTCCACGCGTAAAATTGAGTCGGTAAAGAGAGAGCAGGACATATAAAATAGATTTCGTAAGGAATTCTGGCAAATTTCCCCAGTGTGAAAATTCCCCTGAAAAATTCACCCCCTGAAAACTTCCCTCCCCATAAAGAATTATCCCTATGCAAAATCACTCCAACAGAATTTTCGTCCTCCTCTCCTTACCAGAAAAATGTATCCATACTTCCCAATAACGGATACTATACGTAAGCAATGGGCAAATTTTAGAATTTAAAGAACTTTTCCTATGGGGTGTGGGGGTCATATTATCTTCAATGGCATACTTCTTGGGTCTTTCAACCGTGCTGAACAAATTAGCTCTACAAAATTTTGATCGGATGATTTTGGGAAAAAGGGGCGTGGGAGGAGACCTAGCTTCCCTCCAATCTTTTTGGTCACTTAAAAAGGGCACTATTACTTTTAATTTCCGTTCGAATGTGCCCTCTTCTAATGTTCTAGGACCACTGGGTCGATACGATTACCCCAAGAAAAATAAACAAACAAGCAAATAAACAAACAAATGCAAAAAAAACACTAAATTCCACGTTTTTGAAGATAGAAGCTTGAAACCTCTGCACGAAGGTTCTTTGATACGTTGGATATGATGGTACTATTTTCATTAAGACTCTTTGACATTTGGGTGTTTTCCTCTTTTTTCGAAAATAAAGCAAATTTTCTCAGGCTTGTAGCCTTTGATGTGTGAAATTAAATTTAATGAAACTTATTTATTTGGAATCAGAACAATAAACAAATTGTATTGGCATCAAAATTCATCTCTTAGAGTTTTGGTTACTATTGAGCTGGGTGACTCCTTACTTACAGTCCGTTACCACAGAATGTTTGGTTTTTCATTGCTTTATGGTTAAAAAAAAACTTACAGCTACGTTTCGATATGGTGTGGTATATACCAAGGATTTACTAATAGTTTAATACAGCTGTTATGTGGAAATTCAAGGGTAAGAAATGGACGGTCTTAACTAAAGGTAGTTCTGTCAATATACTAAGCAATGATTTTTTATTATGTCCCACGAGTAACATTTAACTTTCTTAATGTAATGGTTTATTTTTTATTATTCTTGTACCCAATGACTTCAGTTTACTTTGAAGAATTCGCAAGCGTAGAGTCCATGCTTCGTGGTTTTAACAGAGCGTGTAGGTCTCCCTTATTGATGAACATCACAATATACATTTTAAATCTGCATACAATTCTTACCTGGGACCAAAAGGAAAAGTGTTCCTTTGTTCTTAAACTGGAGCCTACAATGTGAAAGCTGACATGGAATGGTGTAGTCTACCTTGGAGAAGACTATCTGAAGTTTTCCAGCCATGCTATTCGTCCCTTCGAGCTGGGTTTCTGCTTTTGAATGGAAAGCTCTGTTGAAGCAGTTAGGTTAGCTGGCAGAACTTCAGAATTGACGTTAGACTAAAATTTGGGAGTGCTTAATATGTATGACAATTATTTGGCTAAATTTCAAAATATTGTCGTAAAATAATAATAGAAAATAAAGAGAAAAGAAAATAATAATATCCGAACATTTTTAATGGGTCTAAAAGTTCGTCCAAGTACCAACATCTACTTTTACAAACCATTTTTTCCTGATTTTGGGTGTAGTTCAAATTTCGTGTTCTGTGTTTGGCACATAGGTAGAAGAATTATATTAAATATGCCTCTTAACTTTAATGGATCAGACGGTGCTAAACTCAAGTTTGGGAGCACTTAAGATGTACGACGATTCTTTGGCCCCAATTCCAAAATAATATCGTAGAAAAATGTAGAGATCTCAAATAAGAGCATTTTCTCAAGGGCCTGAAAGTACTGCCAATTACTGCTATCTATATTTACAAGCTGTTTGCTTCTGATTTCATGTGAGTTTTTAATTTCTTTTTTCGTGTTTTGCACATAGGGAGAAGAACTATGTTAAATATGTTCCCTAACTTTAATGGATGTCTCATTGCTAAACTAAAGTTTGAGAGCACTTGATATATATGACGATTCCTTAGCCCCAATTCCAAACTATTGTCATCAAATAGTAATAGAAAAATGTAGAAATCCCAAATAAGAGTATTTTCTAAAGGGTCCGAAAGCGCTGCCAAGCACTGCCATCTACTTTTACAAGCCGTTTGCTTATGATTTTGGGTGAGTTTTCAATATCTATTTCCGTGTTTGGTATTTTACTAGGAGAACTATATTAAATATTTCTCCTTATATTTCCTAGATCTCTCATTGATAAGCTGTAGTTTGGGAGCTCTTAAGATATACGACGATTTTTTGGCCCAATTTAAAATATTTCCGTAGAATAATCACAGAAAAATATAAAAATCCCAAATACGAGCATTTTCTCAAGGGTCTTAAAATCCTTATTCCTTATTCGTTCAAAACAAGTTGGAGGTCAAAAATAAGTCATTGCCACCTTTTACATCCTTCTCACTCCTTTTAATCCAACTTTTGGCAGAGAAACTGGCAAGATTCCAAATGATTTTGAACCAAAATCATGCAAACATTTCAAATTTAAATGACTGAGGAGCAAAAATAAAAGAGATGCATCCGCCCTTCACACCAACAGCTTCTCGGCAGAAGAAAAAAACATGTTAAACCTGATTTAAATCGGCATCAAACGAGGATTCTTAATCAGTATGAATAGAGGGCCAATGTAAATTTGGCCCTCCCGTTTTCCCCGCCAATTTTATAGTACAGCGATAAGCATATTACCCCTACTTGAACCAGAATCGTACAACTAATCTTGATCTGTATATTTAGAGGATAAAGTAGACACGTGACAACCCCACTCCCGTCTCTTTTGCCAAACAACTTATAAGGAAGAATGTAGACATGCTGAAATTTGAAACCAAACAAAGCAAGGATTTTCAATCCATATTTATGGAGGCAAAATTGTTCCCTTAACCCCTTCAATTCCCTTTGCAATTCCAACTTCTTAGCAAAACAGCAGCCACATTATACTTTTTAGGACCTGAATCACATCGAATTTTCAATCTGTATGATTGAAGAATTTAGCTGGGAGAGTCACCCCTTCAGTCCCGGAATTAGTAGAATTTATTATAAATGAGCCTTTAGTGCAACGAAAAGTCCTCTTTAATATGTATTCATCGACATATTAAGGCGAATCTTATCAGTTTCCTTGCATGTTTTGTTGGAGAAGACAGTAGTTTAATGACATAAAATCCCAAAAGCTAAGGGCTTAATAACTATTTATTATTCAATGATACTACTACTACTACTAACAACAGAACCAAGGCGCCTTAGGCCAACACATCTACGCACGCTCCTTCTCCATCCCAATTTATTCAAAGCCTCCCTCTTTACACCCTCCCAGGAAGTTCCCACTTCCTTTGGATCTTTCGTTATGACATCCACCCACCCCAACCGCGGACGACCTGTTTTCCGTTTAGCCCTTGACGGTTGGCTGAAAAGGGCAATCTCCGGCAATCTGAATCCTTCATACGCAAAACATGGCCAAGCCATCTCAAACTTTCTCTCATTATAGCTCTAGAAAGCGGGATTGAAACGAACTTTTTGTCACTGTTTGAAATACGGTCAGTCAGCCGGGTACCCAGAAAAATCCGTAGGCAATTTCTCTGGAAAACATATAACAAATCTTCATCCACTTTTCGGAGGGCCCATACTTAAGAACCATACCTAACCGCTGTCATCACTGTACCTTCCAATATTCTAATCTTGGTTTGCATATTTATCTTCCTATTCTTCCAAAAATTTTTCGACTGTGAAAAAACACCCTAAGCCTTGGCTATCCTACTTTTAACATCTTCACTGCTCCCACTGTCTTTACTGATGATTAAATAAAAAAAACTAATTTTTTTAGCTGAAAGTAAGGAGCGACATTAAAACTTAAAACGAACAGAAATTACTCCGTATATGAAATGAGTTGTCCCCTCCGCAATCCCTCGCTCTTTACGCTAAAGCTTTAAATTGTTTTAAAAAGTAGAATTGTGGCAGAGTCAAACTTTAGCGTAAAGACCGAGGGATTGCGGAGGGGACAACTCATTTCATATACGGAGTAATTTCTGTTCGTTTTAAGTTTTAATGTTGCTCCTTACTTTCAGCTAAAAAAATTAGTTTTTTTTATTTAATTTCTGAACGTTTTTGAATTAATGCATGTTTGGTTTTGGCTCTCCGCACATAAACTATTAAAATGAAATTTGTATATTAATTCTTTTTTTGGCTAAATGGCTTTCTCTTAGTTTTGATCAGACGATTTTGAGAAATAAGGGGTGGAGAAGGAGGCCTAGTTGCCCTCCAATTTTTCGGTTACTTAAAAAGGCAACTAGAACTTTTAATTTTTAACGAACGTTTTTATTAGTAAAAAATATACGCAACTTAAGAATTAACTTACGTAACAAACTTTCATAACCTTATATTTTTATTATGTATACGAGGGGGTTTGTACCCTCGTTAATACCTTGCTCTTTACACTAAATCGTAAGTTTTGTCCCAATTCTTTAAGAATGACCCCTGAATCAGAAAGGCCTAGAATAAATAGTTGAAATTACTAAAAATACTTTAGCATAAAGAGCAAGGTATTTATCTCCTCCTAAATACCTCGCTCTTTATGCTAAAGTATTTTTAGAACCCCTCATATGCGTAATAATCTCTGTTCGTTTTAAGTTTCAATGCTACTTCTTCCTTTCATTTGAAAAAACGTTTTCATGTTTATTTTTCATTGTTTTCTTATAGTAATGCTAGAGAATCCTGCGCCCTTGTCATTGAATTTTTCTTTCCCTATGACAGATTCCTCCAAGGAAAGATCCTCCAACATAGCCCCCTCTCCTCAGCCCCACCCCCAAACAAAATAAAATCCCCCTGAAAACGTCTGTACACTTCCCAATAACCATTACTGTATGCAAACAATGGTCAAAGTTTGTAACTTGCAGCCCCTCCCCCAGGGATTGTGGGGGAGTAAGTCATCCCCAAAGACATAGTTATTATGGTTTTCGACTATGCTGAGCAAAATGGCTATCTCAAAATTTTGATCCGTTGAATTTGGGAAAAAAATGAGCGTGGGAGGGGGCTTAGATGCCCTCCAATTTTTTTGGTCACTTAAAAAGGGCACTAGAACTTTTCAATTCCGTTAGAATGAGCCCTCTTGCGACATTATAGGACCACTTGGTCGATACGATGACCCCTGGGGAAAAGAAAAAAAAAAAAAAAACAAAAAAAAAACAAACAAATAAACACGCAACCGTGATTTGTCTTCAGGCAAAAAATACAAAATTCCACATTTTTGTAGATAGGAGCTTGAAACTTCTACACTATGGTTCTCTGATACCCTGAATCTGATGGTGTCATTTTCCTTAAGATCCTACGACTTATAGGGGGTGTTTCCCCCTATTTTCCTAAATAAGGCAAAATTTCTCAGGCTCGTAACTTTTGATGGGTAATACTAATCTTGATGAAACTTATATATTTAAAATCAGCATTAAAATGCGATTCTTTTGATGTAACTATTGATATCAAAATTCAATTTTTTAGAGTTTTGGTTACTATTGAGCCGGGTCGCTCCTTACTACAGTTCGTTACCACGAACTGTTTGATATTACCAAGGTAAGTGAAGCTGTTCACCTGATCAATCTTTTCGTTACCCAATGTCACCTTGTCTTCTTCCCTGTTTCCTAGCATTAGCACCATAGCCTTCTTAACATTAACTTTCAAACCTACTCTAGTACCCTGAACTCGCAAAACCTCTAAAAGTTCATTCATTTTGCTCACACTTTCATCTAGGATGCTAAAATCATCAGCAAAATCTAAGTCCATGAAAGTTTTTCCTTCTCATTGGACTCTGTGTTCTTCCAATGCCTTTTCTGTGCTTCTTAAGACAAAGTTCATCAAAATGATGCGTATAAAGGGAGATGTATAGCACTAACCACTTTAATGTATTTGTTTGGTATATCAAACGGTTCGTGGTAACGAACTGTAGTAAGGAAGTTTGTAAAGTAAAGTTTTGTTGTAGTAAAGTTTGACTCTTTGCCACAATTCTGCTTATTAAAACAATTAAAAGCTTTAGCGTAAAGAGCGAGGGATTGCGGAGGGGACAACCCGTTTCATACATGGAGTAATTTCTGTTCGTTTTAAGTTTTAATGTCGCTCCTTACTTTCAGTTAAAAAAAACTAGTTTTTCTTATGTAATATACCATACAAGAATGGAAACTTTGCTAAAGCTCTTCTATCAACAGAACCGAGTGCTAGCTCATAATCTATAAAACTGAGGACCAAAGGTGTTTGATAACTCGGGCAGTTCTCAATTATTAACCTAAGGGTGAAAATTGGGTCGATGCCTCCTCTACCCTTTCTAAAACCGCAGTGTTCTCCTCTTATCATTTTGTTTACAGCCTAAAAAGTTTACAGTCTTTCAGCCTAAAAAGTATCATATTGCTAAGTAATTTTCTACCTACAGAGACCAGGCTAATGCCTCGATAATTACCACACTCACTCTTGTCACCTTTCTTATACAATGGTTTAACTAGAGCTTTCCTAAGATCGCTAGGTACTTCCAGTAGCTTATTTCTAACCTCAGAGCCACCATAGGTAAGGAAATCATTTACCAGAGCATCAAAACCTGAGGCCTTATTATTTTTATTCCTTTTGGTACTGTCGCTAATTCTTCCTCATAAAATAAATCTTATGCCCCGTTCCTATCGTTCCTAACTGAGACAAGTCCGGATTGACTGAACCTTCCCAATTTATTTGCATATCAGCACAATATTTTACTATTATGCCTAATCGCTGCATCTTCCAGATCCTCGGCAATTTTATCCATGGCCTGCACTTAACATCTTCTTAGTTCATATTTTAATGCCTTATCCATTTTCTTTACATTCCTATTGTTTTCATAAGATCTATCACTCAGTTAGTTTTTTTTTTACAAAACCCTTCTCCTCTCTATTAAACATTAAGCATTTGCACTAGTATTCCTAGCTGCCTTCTTAATAATCTTCCCTAAGACAGCATCAGCAACTTCACTAATTATTTTCCTAAAATTATCCCATCCATATTCTACATTGTCGAGTTTTAAACTCTCCAATTTAGTATTCAACTGTTCCAAGAAACTTTCTCTCACATTCTCAATCTTAAGTCTACCGGCATCATAACTTCCAGGGAGGTAGTTAAATTTCTGAAATTTCACCTTTAAATATCACCTTAAATAGACACTAGGCCTATTAGATGGTGATCTTTACTTTTAACATCAATAACATCGCTCCTATACACTTTAGTATCTTGCATCGACTCTGCCAGTCTTCAGTTTACAATAACATATAAGGTTTGCTGGTCTTAACATCAGGTGAATACCATGTTAAATTATGGGCAATATTTCGGCCAAACACTGTATTGGTTATAACTAGATTGTTATACCAACGAAATTGCAGCAGGCTATAGCCATAACTGTTTTCCTTAACGGTACCAAATTTACCTAGGTCAGGATACCGTCTATTCCTATTCCTAACAACATGGGCGTTGAAATCTCCTAATGAAAAACACCATATTTCTGCCTGTGACGCTGTCTACTTGCGTTTGCAGCTGTAGGAAAAGTTCATCTGAGTCACTACTGTCTCCCGTCAGTCGGTTCTACAGGGGCATATACTACTACAAGTGTATCCTGAATCTTTTTATCAAAAAATGAACGGTTAATGTTCTATTATTAATACCTTTCCAGTCTAAACAAGCCTTAGCGGCTTCCTTATTCATCGTGAGCCCTACTCCCTGTCTCTGTCCCCACTCTTCCTGTCTGAGTAGATAAAGTCTATATCACCTAATTCCATGTTATCCTACGCCTAGGATGAGTTAATTAAGGATGTTGTCATAAAAAACAGTTTCTGTCAAAAGGATAATCTTGGCACTTTGATTAGCTAAATAGTGAGCTGACGCAAAACGGCTTACGCACAGTAAATGCAGCGGTTAACACAGAACTGCTGTTTTTTTTTCTTTTTCTTTTTTTTTAAATCGGTATATTTCATCTATCAATGTACAAACGTAATTGGAAACGTAGAGTTGAGCACTTAGCTTCTTAGACTTTTTCACATACTGATCAATGGTGTGCAGGAACCAATCTTTTGATTCAATTCCTTTGGCCGGGAGTGAAATGCACGTTTGGGAGCATACCACCCGACGCTTCCCGTATTTTTCTCCTGAATTTTCCCTGTTCACATTTAGGACCGGGTCGACACTAAATGAGTTTACAGAGTCACAGAATTGACCTTGGTTAAAAAAAACTGGACATCTGGACTCGAAGCCCAAACCTCACAATTTCATGTTTGAAGCGCTAACCCTTCTTTAGAATATATTTTCAGTCTTTAAATTGAAGGATTTTAACCCAGTGAATGAGGGGTCATGACGAATAGACTCAGAAAAAGAACAAATAAAATTTAAAAGAACTCAAAAGTCCCTATTTGCACGAAAACACTGTTAAAACAAGGTAAAATTAATCTCTGAACCTGCCGTCAAGGCTGTATCCAGGATATTGTTAGGAGGGGGCAAATCGGGAAAGAGAAGGGAGTACAAAGAAACTTAACACAACGTAAAAGAATTATTTACATGTATTTTTTTTTACCTTTTTACAGGTAAAACAAAAATTTCGGGAGGCGGATCAGACCGGGAACCCTCCCCCCTGGATACGGCCATTCCTGCCGTGTTTGCTACTCCAAAGAATAAGAAAAATCTTTTTATAATTTAATATTTTCTTAATAAATGTATCACATTCACAACATTACTGTACAGACCTCACATCAAGAAGTGATGATCGCACTACCGGTTCATGGAATCTGAAAATTTATAAATTAAAACATTGACAAAAATACAACCTTGGAAATATTACAAAGGTAAAGATTACTCCTTGTAACAAATTTTAATGGTGAAGTTTTGTTAAAATCTGTGATGGAGCTTCCCTATAAGCCGTGCAATATTTTCATCAACATTCTTGTTCAAGTAATAACGCAAATGCAATGTCAATTTGGAAATATTTTTCCTAAAAGCTATAGATATCATGTATCATTCCATACGGTGGTACATACCTGCCCTATTGTAAGTATTTTTTATAGGTTCAACATTTAAGTTATTCCTAAAATAGTGTATACTTAAAGGGTATGCTACTGAAATAAAATTGAAATTGGCCTAAAAAATTCGTTTTTAAAAACTATCCAAAGTCAAATTTACTTTTAACGCTGAACATACTGGATAAAATAAAATGTGACAAAATTTGTCATTTAACAGAAATTTAATATTTTATTACAAAATTTAATATGACTCAGAGACATTAGAATTTTTTCAAAAATAATGAAAAAAAAGCGTACAAAAAATAAACCAGAGAAAACCAGAAAATAGTACGAATATTTTGACAAAGACCTTAGGTCAGTCGTTCTCAAGAAGAAAAAGAAGAAAAATATAAAATAGAATACTATGCTTATTATTCTTTTTCTTGGTTTATCATTTTAGTTTTCGTTGGGTATTTTCTTTGGGTATTATCTTAGGTATTCTCTTTACGTACTTTTTAATTTTTTTCCCTGAGGAAGCACAAGAGACGTCTCAGCCAAAATATCTGCATTATTTTCTGGACTTTACTGGCTGAAATATGCTTTCGTTAATTTGTTCTTGCGTCACCTTAGAATTTTTCAAAAATAATGTTTGAGCCACAAGTTCAAAAGACAAGTTATTTGTAATATAAATTCATTATCATCATCAGATTAATGCCATTATTGAACAATTTATCTAGGTTTATTAATTAATTGACAATAATTTGAATATTTAATTAACAAATTGATTAATATCAACTAATTAATTAGTTAAACTAATACTTGATTTGTTCAATTAATCAATAAAATTTAAAAAATAATGCTAAAGGAATAAGGAAAACGGTTATTTTGGAAAATCCTATTTCCAAAAAAAGGAATGTTTCAGCAAAACAATTATGTATGTATTGTTCCAAGAGACCAACTAATTCCAGTAATATCAAATAATTGATTATCTCCAAGAGAGCAAAATCTCCCTCCCTCTCAGACATAAATTTCAAAAACACATCATTAGTACTACAGAGGGTTTCTCTGCACACAAAAAAGTATATATATATATATATATATATATATATATATATATATATATATATATATATATATATATATATATATATATATATATATATATATATATATATATATATATATATGTATTACTTATATATAGATTGCAGGTAAGTGCTATAGGATAGTTGAGCTGAACTTTGGCTGGTTAGAGTAAGTCAAATGACTTTACGCCATTTAACTAATACATAGAAAAAATAACAGTTAAAGCAAATTAGAAATTCGAATAATCATACAAGAAATTAAATCTAATGTTTAAATCTAAACAAACTAAATATGCCTGCTTTTCCTCCTTTTTTAGGCATGGAGTAAAATAGTCTAACAGAAGAAAAGTAGCAGCACATGACTGGTGGTGACACTTATGGTGGGCTCCTACACACTGTTAAAAGATCAGAAAGGATGTTATGGATCTTATCATAGTACGATGCTAAACTTTTGGTAAATCGAAAATAACTTATCCAGTGAGCTTCTTGGTTATGATGTTCTCTCGATGGGAAGAGCCATCTAAAAATAATCACCCCCTATTCATCAAAATAAAAGATACTATTAAAGCAGTAAAATAGCGGACTGTCTTGAAATTGCTCCATGTGATCAAAATAATATTGAAGCCTTGTAAACACAATGAAACTGTCAGCAAGTCCTTAGTATGCTTTTATTCATTGGTAATTCACGGCCAGAATTTTAGCGCATACTTATATGTAAATATACATACATATAGCGCTTAGTAATATACCTACAGTAAATGGTATACATACATAAAAAATGTATCACAAAAATTAGTACATGTTAATGAGCCTTTTCTAATCCCATAGAAAATTTTCTAGAAAATTCTATTCCCATAGAAAATTATAGAGGAAATCTTTGAAGAAATTATTGAGGAAGAGCTTGAACTAAGCATCAAATTACCGTTTTGGTGGTTAAAGCTTATTTTAATAGACCCTACAATACTTTACTCATTCTTTACTATTTTTTACTCTACTATAGTTACTATAATTATAATAGTTGTAAATGCTATATCATAGTAAATTATACGTAATTTACTATAGTACTATTTACTATATTGTATATACCGCCATTATTTCAAATTTGCTATTTGTAGTATTTAATGAAACTGCCAAAATGGATAAGTAACCCTTTTCTGCAGAGAATGTATCGATTGATAGATTGATTGATAGATTGATAGTCTTCCCATCTTTGGTCTATACCGGCCGTCCTATGTTCCTAGTTGTCCAAGTATTTTCTGTGTTTCTTTTCTGTTTTCCTTGATTTTTATTCTGTCTGTTCTCGGCCCTATCCAGTTTTTTTTTGTGGGAGGTTATTAATAAAATAATGATGATGATGATAATACAGACCTAAAATACTTTCAATGAAACTTTAAATTATTTCCAAACAATAAAGACGGTTACAGTTAAGGCTAGTGCTCGAACTACATTTGGCTACTATAATCCAAAAGGCGGTATGTTATAAATTATAAATTACAAGTTAGAAATTTAGCACGACAGCAAAAAAAACTAAAAAATAAAGTTTGCTGAAGATGTCCCCTATTTGGACATATTTTTCAAAATTTATGCATTTCAGGAAAAATGGGAACTATTAACTATCTTGAGACCCAAATAAGATATAGAAACGCGGAGTAAATGAATCGATTGAGCTCATTCCGTCGAATAGGATGGACTATAAATACTCTTTTAACTAAAAACGTCAAATAACGAATTTCAAATTGCTGCAGCCATGTTGATCAAAAATTTCAATCAAAAAGGTATCACTCATAGAAGTACGATAAGCAAGAATTATAACGATACCGCTACTGCTAACAACTCGCCAAAACACCAGGCCAACACAGCGGTACACACCCCTCCTCCATGCCAACCTATTCGAAGCTTCACTCTTTACCCCTCCCATGAATCTCCAATTTGCTTTAAGCTCTTCTCGATGACATCTTTCCATCCAATTCGAGGATGAACTGCTTTCCGTTTAGACCTAAACGGAACCGTTCAAAAAATCCTTGGCAATCTGTCTATTGAAGAAGAAGAATATCTACTGGTGTGTTTGCACTACCAGCTCAACTATATCTCTGACCGCGTGGTTGGTCAAACAGCTGTTTTTACAGGATGAATAACCGTTTTTTTCAGTGTGTCTGTTCTTACCATTAGAAGAAGCTATAATACATAAGTATACGTAAATTATCCTATTTTTAAATAACAGAGAGGTTTCCGAAATAACGTTTGACGACACTTATTTAAGCAACTTGACTGATGAATCTTATGAAAAGAATGGCTAATTTTACCATTTTGACTTTTATACTCTGTGTACTTTTAAAAAGAAAATATTGTTTATTTTTATCCAAATAAAACTTTCTATCACACCATTCTTTTTTTGTATTTAGTCGGTGCCCAATGGGCACCAGTCTTAAGACAGTTTCAGAAACCTCATTTTTTCACGTGCTGTTAAGGTCATGCTAATAACGTTTACGTAAAGCAAACACTATTTCAAAAACCTCTCTAACAAAAACTGAAAATTACGTTATAGAAATGGCATAACAAAGTTCATAAGCTCTGACTAGCATTTTCGTGTATTCACTATTTTTTTCAGCTACCGATTCCGCCACTGTTTACGTTCGGTGGGCTTTGGAGTAGAATTTAAGCGTTTTCTTTTTCTTTCCTTCTTAGTCACAGATTGTTTATAGATTGTTCTGTTGTGTTTATGATGCTCTTTTCGGCAAATTTTCTTACACCCTGTTGGATTTTTAGCTTTCCGACATCGTGAGCACTGATGTCTCCTCCTTTCCACTCTTCGTTTTGTTGCTAGCACTTTACATTTTACAGGACATTGAACTTGAGACCCTGTCAAATTAGTGACAGGTGTTAGTCTTTTTTCAGGTAATTTCCCGTTATAAGGAGTTCTCATGAAGAGGACAAAATCGCTTTTAGACCCTAAATGAGGTGTCTTGGTTCCTCGGCCACCACTAGCGATATTTGTGGCGTTAACTCGAAGTAGGCATGGACATCCGTTTGCAGCTATTGCTACGTAGAGTCTTTTCTTAGTCTGAGTTGACGATGTGTAGGTATCGAAACTGCTTTCTTCGAGGCTTTCACGAAGTCGGCAGTCATCATTCGGATTGGTCTGTAAAAAAGGTTATGATTAAGCTTTAAGATATTAAGCTGCCTAATTAACATTAATAATTAAGATTTAAGAAATCAAGCTTTAGATATTCTATTGAATACTTCGGAAGTAATTTCAAGGAATCAAAGATAAACTGAATCAAGGGACTGAAAGCAATAAAAAATATATATTTCTAGAGACCAAATTTGTTTTTACAGACGAAGTTTATTTGCCTCCACCATCTACTTTAAAAATGGTTAATAAGTCTCCTTGATCAGTCAATTAAGAGATCAGTCTGTAAAATAAAAATTGAGCTTTAGATATTTTAAAGATTACCTTGAAAGGGATTTTAAGCAATTAAAAGTCAATTGAATCAGGTAACTGACAGCAATTGCATAACAAATGCATTTTTAGGGACCAATTTCTCCATTTTCCCAGTAGAATCTTTCCCAGCAGACTCTGATATTGCATGTGTACAAGGCATTTCTTCAAAAAGCAAATAGTTAATGATCATCCAAGATTGATGTACATAATCGTTACGCCACTTTAGTCATTGCGGCGCAGCGGCTATTTATAGTTAGACTTAATAATTTGACTACAATTGAACTTTGTATATAAATTCTTCTACATTATAAACACACTAATTCATCACTACATAAAAATGAGCAAGCCAGTATTTTAGGAGCGAGAAAGGAGAGAATCAGCCTTTTAGGAAGGAGGGGTCTTATAGGATTCGTTATCTCTGTCTTTATAATTTTTTATTTAGGTTTGTATGATGATAGATCATGAAATTTGGGCCTTGACATTCAGTTTAGTTTAAACCGTTTTCCACAACCTTATTTGACGACATTCCAACCGGTTTTGGCGCAGTTTTTTTTAGCAACAATGCACAAAATGTGTCGTCTAAAATAGTTGCTAAAATAATTGTCGTCTAAAATAGTTGCGCTGGCAACTAAATCCCTGGGAAAAAAATAAAATACACAGAGTAACTCGAATTAATTGTATGCCCATGTTTGTTTTTTTTACTTTTTAAGCCAGGGTTTTTATATGGAGTTAAATATAACCCTTTTTGGTCATTTTTTAAACTAATTGTCCTTGTAGCTTTTATAAAAGTCTCTGCACTCAAAACACAAATAAAATCTTTTAATTTGGACGGCAAAAGCAAGCATGAGTGAATTCATTTATTTTATTTCTTACAAAATTACTGTCTTCATTCCGAAATGAAATTGATTTACCAATGTATTTCTATTCTATCATTATAAATACAATAGATTAATTATACTTATTATTAATTAAATACAACTAATTATTAAATAATTAAATATTAATAAAATATTAATTTAGCTTTAATTAAACATTAGTAATTAATAAAATTAAATATTATTAAATGTAATTAATTCATGTTTAATAAAAAAAGGTAATATAGTTAAACATAAATATAATAAAAAAATATGTGTTAAATTATATATTCGTTATATAACGAACATTAATGTAACGTATTTATGTTGTTATTTTTAACTGGTTTCTACCGATTCCAAGACTCTTCTAATTAAACAAATAAAGTGAAGAGAAAACTAAAGCAGGGAGGACTATCACACCTTAATCTTTGCACAGCAAATTAAGATACAAATCGTCATTTATATAAACCTGGATAAAGAAAAGAAAAAAACACAAACATATACACAGAGTATTTGAGCCATGAGAAATTCTGATTAAATAGTTAACTGTATCCTATTCAAGGGAACCAGTTTGGGGGTTGGGCAATTACTACTCCTAGGTTTTTTGTTCCCTTAAATATCGAAAAACACCTTTTTTGATATTCGCATTGAAAAATACCTATTTTGGTGTTTTCATTAAAAAAACAATTCGAATAAACAACAGAATTAGTCCCCTCCCTAGATGACATATACGGAAGTGTATAAAAAACATAGACCTCCACACATTTTCATGAATTGTTAACCACGGCTAAAGAGAGATACAGTTCCCTTAAAACATTTAATAAGTTTCGTTGGTGCTACCCATGGCCGTATACAGGGGGGAGGTTAGGGCGTTTGACCCCTCTCAAAATGCTTGTCTGACTGATAAAAATTTCCATAAGAAATTCATCATAAACAAATGCATATCAAAAGTCTTAATTTGTATCCACCCCCTCCCCCTAAAAATAACCCCCTCCGAAAAACAATCCTGGATACGGCCCTGGAGCTACGTTATAATTGGTCTTTACCTATATATAACATGTTTTTTTCCGCAGTTTTCCCATATACGTGCAATATATATTCAAATTAAAAAAAATAACAAAACTTATAGTAAAATGGTTAACTTAAAAGATATTCACTTTTTAAATTCATGTGTTTAATCTTTTACTTTGCGGCAAATCTGTCCCAAAAACTTCAAAGTATTTTCGTTAAAAGAAAAGCACTTAAATTTAAGTAGGTGCGGGAAAAGAAAGGACCGTAAATACCTAGGTTAAATTGCTAAGGCACTAGACGTCAAATGGCAAAACTGATGAACATGTCATAAAATTATAATTTGCAATAAAATTTTCAGGTTTTCAAA
Organism: Artemia franciscana; assembly: GCF_032884065.1. Classification (NCBI taxonomy): domain Eukaryota; kingdom Metazoa; phylum Arthropoda; class Branchiopoda; order Anostraca; family Artemiidae; genus Artemia; species Artemia franciscana. Next base: position 12,766,692 of record NC_088872.1, on the reverse strand, counting down.
GTAAAATTTCTGTATATTTAAGACCACAACTCATGCATGATATGATGAGGTTTAATATAAGTAAATGATAAATATTTTGTCATATTAATAGCTAAAGAAAAATGCAAATATGTATAATGTATACTCATAACCCATTGTTTCAACTAAATTGAATTTAGACTCTTGAAAAGATACAAACCACTTGTTATCCTCTGGAAGTATAAACATATTATATGTATATATAACATATTACATAGGGTTATGAGTATACATTTTACATATTTGCATTATTAAATGTATATACATATTAGCTATATATGTATGGACTTCTAGATACTGTTCCTATGTTTACATACAGAGCCATAGATAAACCACAGATCAACCTCAAACCCTAGCTCAAACCATAATTTTAATGGTTAAAATCGGTTACTAATTTTAGCCATAGTACGATGTGACATGACATTAAAAGCCTTTCTGGGCTTTTAATGCAAAATTTAAGACAAACGCATCCTTGAATCCAAACTGAATAAATTAATGAACAATTATGCGCTATACTCAAAAGCGTATCTAGGATTTTTTCCAGACAGGGGGGAGGGGGCAAAAACACATGAAAAATTTGTTATTATTCATTTTTGTTACACCTTTAAGAGTCGGCCAGAATTTTGGAGGGAGGCTCAAACATGTAATCCCCTACCCTGGATACGGCCTTGGCCATACCCCACCAACCAAAATCCCCACTTCTTTATCTTCATAATATTTACATCTCTTAAAATAAAATCCGTCCATTCCTCCCTCTCAAAACACTCCTGGAGAATTTCCTCCCTCAATCCTTCTAATTCCTTACAAAAACAATTAATTAGATCATTAAACCCGCCATTAACTTTCATGGTTTTAACAATTAACCATTGTTAGTTTTAAATAGACTGAAGGTGTTGAAAGTATGAAGAGACGGAATCGGTTATTGAGGTCTCTTTCTCTATTATCTCCTCTATTGATGATAATATTCCTGTTAGAAATCTGGTTGATGTTTACCTAAACGTATATGGTAATACTTTTGTATATTATCTTATATCTATTCGGGTAATAAGTATGTGGATTAAACATGAGTGGTGCCCCTTAGAACATTAAATTGGGTCACTATTAAAACCAAAGTACCTTAAATACATCTTGACATCAAAAACAGTTTTCTGTCTTTAGTAATTATGGTAATTACCATTGGATTACACATTGGTAATTACACATTGGTAATTATGAAGCAATGTTTGAAGAATTTTTAAAAACACCCTGGAGTCTCTCAAACATATACCACTAACATTTGGTGTAAAAAAATGCACAATTGAAAAAATTATTGTCGGAAACTCTAGACGGAAGTTTACTGTCCCCCCACTCTGAAAAACAAGAAATATTTCATTTTTGCACAGGCTTCTCTTATTTTTTTTTCTGTCTCTTTTACTATCATTTTTGCACAGGCGGCTCTTCTTTTTTCTGTCTCTTTTGCTATCTGTCTCTTTTGCTATCATTTTTGCACAGTGGACTCTTCTTTTTTCTTTATCTTTTGCTATCAGTCTCTTCCTTTTTCTGTCTCTTTTGCTATCAGTCTCTTCTTTTTTCTGTCTCTTTTACTGTCGTTTTTGCACAGGTGGCTCTTCTTTTTTCTGTCTCCTTTGCTATCAAAGCCGTATCAGGTTACCAGAAGATCGTCAAAAGATGGTTAATACCTCACTCGAGAGCTAACGGTCGTATCTACGATTTTTTTATGAATTTGTCTCAACAGCACAGGAGTAAAGTACCATATGGCACCGAAGACGACGTTTTTGGTGCCATTTCTAGAGTGGAGAAGGCTAGGAAACGAAAAACCACATAATTGAAATCACCCTTGTTGAAAACCCTCTACTGGAGGTTTATGTAAAGAGTGAACCGCTGCCCATACAAATCAAAATTTTAAAATATGTTTCTAAACAAATATTCTAATGATAAAAAATCCGAATCAACGCTAATTTGGAAATAGTGACTATTACACAGTTTCAACAGAACAGTAAACGAAACAATATAGTAATTTTGTACAGTTGAAACATAAAACTCTTAGGAAATGTTCAACGATATAAAGCTAAAATATTCTTGTTTCGTATGCGTACGTTTTGTGTTTTCAGCAATATAATAGCTTTGCATAATTCAACAAACATAGGGAATATCATCAGTCGGTTTATCTGCTCTAGTCTTATAAATACATATTGTTTAAATTGCGAAGCAATAATTTTTCAAATGAAGGTTCAACTTAAGTTTCAACTTCGCTCTTTAATTAAAAACTTCGTTTTTTTTATTATTTATAGAACCATAATCTAGATCAAGACCTACTCACGACACTTAATCATTTATCCAAATTTTAGTCTTTAGGTTACTATGTAGGCTAATTTGGTATAATAAAGGAGTGTACCATTAAATTCAAAATTTGTCGAGAAATTTTAGCTGACTCTAGGCTAAGACCCTTTCACAGTGAGATTTTATTAATACCGAGATTGACTAACACTAATTTAAGCCAAATAAGGATTTTCTGTAGTTTTTCAGCCAATCAGTAGATTTTATGAAAATCTTGACTGGCTCAAATTGACGTTCCCGAAATCTCGTCATTTGTAGAAACGCCATCAGCATGACCTACTTAAGAGTAAGTTATTCATAAAACAAAGTCATCATACTGTTCATAAGACTTAAGCACATCATAGAATTATATGCTAGCAATATATATCTTAAAGTTATAGGTATATATATTACTTTAATAGCTAACAGCTATATAAATGTTAAGATTGTATACTCTTTTTAACTGCTATTTCAAGAGAAATGACAGACAATAAAAATCATCACTAATATATACAACGACCCACCCCTTCCGGTAAAAATGAAGTTGTTGACAGGGTCAAAAGTTCTTAAAGTAACAAATAACAATCCAATCATTCCACTGCACCTGGGTATGTTGTTGAAGTAATTGCTATCAAAAGAGACATTAGGACCTAAAGTCATAACAGACAGTTAATTTGCATTATTCGTCTTCCATTTTCAAACAGTAATCTGATGAAGTCACAAGAATCGATCTTACACAGCAGGGACAAAAACTGTAATCGGCAATGCTGTAAGCTTTTTATAAGCTGAACATTTTGTTCGTATTTTGACAGGGTTTCATTACCTCGTCGGCAATGTAACGCCTTGAGATTGAAACAAGTTATATCTTTTACTGATCAAAGAATGTATGGTCGTTAAAATGCTCAATTACAAAATTTTTCAAATTGTAAGCAGCAAAAAAACTGACAGTTATTGAAGTGTGTAGTCGTTTCTTATTATTGGCAGAAAAGATTATTTGAACATGACATCATCCCCAGTGACAGAAACGATATATTTAATTTTTTTTTCTTATGGCATTTTTTGTTTAATTGCAATATAAATAGAAAAAAGACCTGTTGAACTTTAAAACCGGTTTCAAGGACTTCAAAACAGTAATGGCTAGCCTGTCCTTTATGTACCCAAAATAGTTTAAATTCGACTTTCCTCTTTCGATTTGCATATATTTTTCCTGCCATTTTGTTTTTTAATAAAACGAGTTGAATCCAAGTGACAGTTGAATCCAAGTATGGAGAACAGTGTTACCAGTTGTCTGATTTAAAGTTGCACCGTCAGAAAAGTGAAAATGCGCCAAAATCTTCACTTCTCTGGCGAAAATATGCCAAATGAACGATTTTCCATTAAAAAAAGAACAAAAAACACAGAAATGTAACAATTCGAAAAGTCAGTGCAAAACGGCCTCGAAAAAGCTCAAAAATGACGCAAATGTCATTATTTCCTTTCCTTTTACTTTTATTTTACATTATGTTCCTTTTACCAGAGACACTATATTGAAGGGATGGTCGCATAAACTTTGGAGGGGGCTCATTCAATTGGAAATCGAAAGTTCTAGTGTTTTTTAAGACTCAAAAATGATCCGAATGCAACCACTTATGGTAATGGAATTATTTTTGGTAATAAACTTATGTCTCTATATTAAATTTGTATATATCTATTTTTTTCGTTCTACATTTGTGTTTAATTACATTATCAATAGATAAAAGGACACGTTGAACTTTGAAACCTGTTTCAGGACTTCAATTGGCTTGTCATTCCCATATTTATCGAAAATAGTTTAAATTCTACTTTGCTCTACCTCTGCTATAGTTTAGAGGTGGGCTTGTCATTCCCATATTTATCGAAAATAGTTTAAATTCTACTTTGCTCTACCTCTGCTATAGTTTAGAGGTGGGGATACTCACTTGCAAACAGTGGCAGTTCTGGCCTCTCTTGCGCCCGGGGCAAACTCTTGATTAGTGCCCCCCTCCTGTCTCCCACAAAATTTTCAGGCTAAAATTTATCAAAATGTTCATTTATTAACGAAATTTTCAATTTTTTAATTAATTATTAATTGTTTTATTAATTATTTTTTATCTATTATTTAACCTATTTAATGACTATTACTAAATTGCTTTTAATTTTCTAATTTATTGTGCTCATTATTTTTATTTATTAACAGCGTTCTCTAATTTATTTTAATAAAAATACAATTTTTAAATTACAAAATAATTGTAACCGTTAGGTTATTTATTTGGAATTTTACGTCCCATCCTCTGTTCTACCCTAAAATCAAGTCTAACCTTGTAGCATTATTCGAGAGAGTTATGTCATGGTTTAATGCCAATTACTTGGTCTTGAATGTTGGTAAATCACATTTTCTTATTTTTTCTCGAAATGGTATACCTTTCCCTCAGCTTACACACCTTCAAGTGTCACGAGGCTCCTTGTGTAGACCAGAGAATCGGGTGGTCCGGTTTCTTGGTATCCTGCTTGATGAGAACCTTTTATTCAGAAACCATGTAGCCATGATTAGGGTTAAGGTCTCACGGAGTTTGGGTATCATTCGAAAACTTAGATACATATTTCCTGGATCTATTCTGAAACTTCTTTTTTTCTTTCTTGTCCAGTCATACGTTTCTTATTGCCCCAATGTATGGATGTCTACTTTTCCGTCTACGCTGCGGTCACTTTCTGTTATGATTCTTAAGGATCATTTAATAAGAATCAAATAGATTAATTTTTTTTCCTCTGAGGAGTTGATGGCCCCTGTGTTTTGCTAGTGGTGGGTGGTTCCTCTCTGCACTTTGCTCCCAGGCCTCAGGTATGTTCTTTATGTTTTTTTTCTCCTTCTAGTTGTTGCTTATATTGTATCCCCCATAAATATATTTTCTGTGAACTGCTATATGTGGATTGCCTATATTGAATTTATTGCTTGTATAATAATTTTTTTTTCTTATCCCCCTTGTATCCCTGGCCATGGAGCCTTCCGAGGGGAATTATGTGTATTGTAATTCGATTTTGAATTGTCTTCTATTTAACATTAATAAACTTCTCTCTCTCTCTTTCTCTCTTACGAGGTGAAATTTCGCAACAGTTTAAACCTCTAATTGGTGTTAGGGGTTATTGAGTTTGGAGAAACAACGCACAATGGACGGTATTGAAAATGACCAATGCGATCGTTCTTCAAAATTTTGATTTGCTAAGATCCCTGAAACTACAATAGAGAAATACAATATTGGTTGGATTTAACATTAAGATCTTCCAGTGGGTGCTAAGCTTATTCTGCCACGGAAAATTCCCCAAAGAAATCCCGCCCCAGAATAATTCGTTTTGCGGGAAATTCTCCCATATGCAAAATTGAGCAACCACAGAGAAAGTATGACAAATACAAATAATGAAGAAAAGAAGCGATTTCGGAACATTTTACCAAAATCCAAAAATATAGAAGGAAGATGCGGTGTTGAGTGTCTTACAGTATTTGTTTTTACATTTTTATTTTATTTCAATTCTTATTTAGTGTTCCTGGGGGTTGCATTATCATAGCAAGGTAAAATAAAATTTCACGTTGAGGCCGTGTTGGTGATATTAACCACAAAGACAAACTTAATCGACATTTCAAAGTTATTGAACAAAAAAAATATCTCAAAATTTTATTCGATATCATAGGGGTTAGAGGAGGGCGGGATAGCAGAAAAGGAACCGAGAAGGAGGCTGATTGCCGTCCAGTAGCTTTCGGCCTTTAAAAAGGACACAATAAATTTCAGTTTTCAATGAAATACCCCCCCCCCGTTCAAAGTTTCTAAAATTACCTCTTCTATTTGAAGTAGGTTGGAAAAAAGTCTGTCTTAAAATTGAACAATTCTTTCATGCCATAAAAGGTATCTGGTTTACGCTTTCCCATCAAAATCCTTAGTTGTACCAGAGAGGTCGTAAGTCTAAACAAGCTCGACTATAAGCCCTAGGCAATTTTGAAAGCTAATCGAAACTGAACATATTTTTATTTTTAATATTTACTAAAGCTGACAGGTCGGGTTTGCTTGAATGACTTAAAAATTTCCTCACAAGTATGCATGACATTTTTTTAAAACCCTGAGCCCTCAGTGCTGCCTCCTCTGCTAGTGAGACCACCTTTTACTCGATATCTAAGCCATTGGCGCTACCTGTGTTGCTCCATTTATCTTGAATGCACAGAGTACAGAGTGACGAACCATGTATCTCTCTGAGCTCCACTAAAAAATGGGCAAAACTGGGATAAAGGGTTGTTTGAGTTGTATCACTAAATATGCAGACCTGAAAAACTTCATATGAAAACAGTCAACAAGAGGCCTAACTTTCTTTTATAGCAGATACACAATGAAAATTATATTCGGGGAAGGGAAACGCGACAGCTGAGAACTTTTCCCGGAGCGGATTAAACTGCATAAAAACATAACTAGCCTCATTTTAAAAAATCTCGTAATTGTACCCTATATTTTATATTTTCTTTGACTTTTTCTGAAGGTATGGCCCAATGTCTCCCACCTCCCGGCTGTCCTACGTATAAGGTTGAAGGCGCATTTTGAAACAGGGTGGTAGCTATTTTGAAATTCAACTATAATTAAATTTTATTCACAACACAAAAAAACTCAAGGACAGGTAATTGCAAAGAGAAGGGGACTATAAATTTTTATTCCCCCTCCAAAATATGACTAATTTACAACTGTTAACATTTAAAGATGAAATTATAATAAATTCCCATTTTGCATGATTTTCTGACAAATCCTACTCCTCCCCACAGTATGATCCTCCGTAAATCAGCTTCAGTCGTAAGTACCAGCACAAAGAAAAAAAAGGTACACTACGGTATGCAATCGCTTAATGATGAGTAAAAACTACATTTCCTAAATTTTCCTAAATTCTTAAACATTTGCCCCGCCGCATCCCCACAAACAACACTCCTAGCGAAACATATTTCTCGTCAAAATTATTCATTTAATAATTGAAGAACGAACACATACTTAGATATTAAAATTTGGAGGTAAGCGAGAAATTTTTGATACCTTTACAGCACAAAAGGTATTTTTTAAACTTTCCCCGTCCCTCTCCATAAACATTTTTTGCAGAATTATCACCCTCCAAAAAATGTATGTGGAAATTATATGAGTAGTTTTCACAAGGGTACACTACTTTACACCGATATTCTTCCCCTACAACCCTGTTTTGGGAGTCAACTTCTAACCTTCTGGTCATAGATCGGTCTTACAATACAATTAAAGTCACCCACTGCAAGGCCTCTTGAAAATAATTGCTTTGTATTTTATGTATGCTATAACCATAGCTTCTAATAAAAGTATGGAGCACTCATATGTGCAGAAATTGTATTTTGGTCATGACATGGTCTTCTGAATACCGCGAGGTAGAGGAAATCATGTCAGGGAAGATGGGAAACTCCACGAAATCTAACATAAAACCTCATAGTAAAGAAATATTACGCCTTTTCTGGTCAATTTTTTTATAATTTTCAGAAACGTCTTTTACATTTTTTAATTTTTTGTGTGGATTTGCAGTCCAATGACTATAGTCCTGAGAGATCTATTGGCACTAAGGCTAAAGTCCTGCACGTCAAAATAGAAAGTTGGATTGATAAATCATCAAATTCAAATACGGAGCATGCAATTGTTTTTGTTCGTTTTCCCATAAAAAACATTCGAACATTTGCAGCAGGAAAAGACACTGATTCTGACATATCCCCTAGTTCAACAACACGACAATTTTGGTTCTTTCAAAAATCGTCGTTTTCGGCCAACCAACTAGTGTCAAATAAAAAGCAGGTCCACTGAATGTGACATATCCCTTGGATAAATTCAGCAACATCGCAGTTTTTCTGTGTAAACGATTGTCCTTTTCGGCAAACCATCTAGGGCCAATCGAAATGCAATTCGTCACCGAATTGGTTCGAAGGAGATCGTAAGGAAGGATTTAAAAGAAATTGGAACTTCTTGGGAGGGCGTAAAGAAGAGGGCGTTCATTAGATTGAGATGAGGGAGGAGCATTCATAGTTGTGGTTGTCTCATGCGGCTTGGTGCTGCAGTGAGTTGTTAGAAATAGAGGATTAGTAGTAGTAGTTACTGTTTAGAAAATATGCAGCATATTCATTATGTATGTACAACTTTCTTCTAAGGACTATGCTTAAATAATGTGGCCTAGTAACGATATTGACTAACAGTTTCATGTTAAGTTACAGATGTCACATATCTAAATCAACCTTCACTGAGGAAGGATCAACCTTCCTCATGTACGTAATAATTTCTGTTCGTTAAAAACTTTTGTGTTGCCCCTTACTTTCAGTTGAAAAATCTTATTTTTTATATTTAATTTTCATACAAGAGTAATATTCGCAATCGTCTTCGTATATTCATGAAATGCGTTCACTGGTGTATTAATTGACAATTTTCGTTTGAATATCTAGGCAATTTAATTGATTTTTTTTAATACCATTGTTCAGGCTACAAGACAATTTTTTAGGCATATTTATTTTCTAAATAATAACAACAAGTTTAGAAAAGACAGTTTTGAGAGGGCTAAACTGGATGATGCGAACGTCCTGAGTAAACTTCAGAAACGTGCGTAAAGGAGGGAATCGGGACCTGGGTCCTTCCTCCGAATTCTAAATCCTCCCAAATTTTTGGGCCCGTCTTTTTCAATTATCAAAGGAAAAATAATTATCCTACCAGAAAAAGTTTCTGCGCATATACCCGGTGAACACAACGGTATCTAAAAATTCTTATTAATATAATTTACAAACAATAACTATTTGATCCCATATTTTTATGAAATGTATCTATTTGTTTTCACTCCATTTGAATGGATTGTAATCCATTTATTTTGTTTGTTTTTTGCACGGGAGGAAGATGGGACAAATTGGGGACTGCAAAAGAGGAGACATGGCAAAAGAGAAGATGAGACTGCAAAAGCATTCAAGCAGTACAGTCCACAATCTCAATATATATTATGGTCACCAAACATATATTGTTATCAGCCTGTCGGATGGATTGGTAATACCAGAATAAATAACTAACATTTATCTTAATTTTTATATATGACTGTTGAAAAAATTCGATAATTTTACGTACAACTGATACATGCCTGGCTGTGCATACTGTAAAAATTTTCAGGCATTTCCTCAAACGTCCCCTAATAAGGCATCCAAGTTTGTTCAGAGAAAGCTAGAACAATTGCTTCCACCTTTTCTAAGAATGTTCAAAAACAATATTTCTATCTGAAATTCAACGTAATTAGTGCTAGTCATAGTGCTAGTCATATAAACTTATCGATATAGTGATACAGTTACAGACATATTTCAAAAGACCGTGTTATAAAATTATATAGATACATAGTTATGTATGCATAAGACCCATAAGAGTCTAATGAAATAAGAATCTAGGGGTTGTTTCCACGATGTCTTGTTGCTCAGCTTGTCTAAAACCAAACCCAGTGCGTAACATCACAGGCTCATTCGATATTTTCACTGCAAAGTCGTCTGAGTGGCGCCAGGAAAAATTGTCAACCAGAATGGTGGATGTAATGCCTTTTTCTAGGGTTACCATCCCACCTTCAAAAAAGTATCAACACAATTTCATTTCCTCAAAAAGAATAGTCTATTAAATGACCTACAGTGCGACCCCATTTAGTTGATTCAGGTTAGGGCTGTGCACATTGAGATTTAAAGGACATGAATTTTATGGGAATTCTACTTTTTTGGCTCAAAGGGATTTTATCTACCTTAGACTACTGAAAATATTGTAAACTAACAGAACGCAGTTGGGGTGTATCTTGACTAAAAAGAGTTCAGCCATGCAGCTTACACTCAAATTCAAACTTTACAGTGGCGCTACAATATTACGAACGAGGTCAACACCTCTTCTAAGTTTAATAAAGGCGCTTCTTCCGTCGAAACTGTGGTATCTAATCTTAGAAAGCAGATTTACAAAATAAAATACACCCCTGGTTCTAGATGATTACAGAGGTTGCTTTTGGAACTAAGCTGCTTTTTTAACTCAGGACTTAAGGAGGTGGACCTCCAGAATCCGAGATTTGGAATGCTTGGAAGTCGCGAGGATGTATGCCTAGAGCCTTTAAGCTGACAAAACGTTAGTAACATCTGGTGAAATGTAGAAACTATGAGGCAAGAGGTTCCTTTTTAGAGAAAATGTATTATACCGTATCATACTAATGAAAATAAAAAATAATTTTGACAAGATTGTTTCTGGGAAACTTTTTTTATTTAAAAAAAATATCAGTAAACTTAAGAACTTAAAAAGAAAAAATTTATATTTCGAAATGTCCAAATGATTGTCCAAATGACTATCTCCAGGAGCAGCCTATTAGGGGGTATCAAACTGAAATTATTTTTCATTGTGGTAATGATTTCAGGGGGGGGGGATACGAAAACTAATATTGTACCAGGACGCTGAAAACCTTAGCTTTGCCTATAAGTTTTAACCTGAATTTCAAAACAATATTAACTTTAGCAAAACTTAAGACAATAGTGTTTCTCCACCCTGCTGGAATGTATGCCGACTCTACGAAAAGCATATAACGCCTAAGTAAAGCAAATTTTCTGATATAGCTACCCAAACAGTGTGTCCCGGGACCTAATAGCTAACGACAACAGAAACAAATATATTTTAGCATGTAAAACAATATAATTTTGTGAACTTTGGTTGGAACGTTAAGGGAAGCTTAATCCCATATTTAAAGTCAAAATCTGCTAAAATTCCCATGCTCGCAAATAAAATAAATTACTAAAATCAAATCTAGTTGGATTCCATGTCAATTAAGACCTAAGTATAGTTTACAGCATTTAGGTTCTGATACCAAATAAGTTTTAATCAGTTCTAAGTAAGGCTGGTTGGTTCTAAGAAATGTTTGGATAACTCTTTCTTCAACTCGAGGGTTTTTTGGAAGTTGAGCACAGCACTGATGGTCTACACAAAATTTATCCTGCACAGATAGTTGCGAGTTGTTGAGCACAGAAACACAATTACTTGCTTCACATTGTGGTGACACAAATAAAGGTCAAGGATACAGCACGGGACTTTACAGTCCCTACCGGCGGTGCTGATCTCCGTTTCATGGCCCCTTCATCCAAGAGATGCAATGGTGGCTGGGAGCCAGCCATCCTTTGGTTTCACAAATCCTCCCTGTTTACCATCCCTGGATTTCTCCAGGTACCTATTTGGAGCTAGGTCGACTCTGACTAAGCTCTCAGAATCACAAACACTGAATCTCATTCTCAACCAAATAATCTACAACATCAGAGCTCGAATCCAACTTCAAAGGACATGTGATACAAGTCTAGCATGCCAACCTCTCAGCTAGAACACAAATATATCATTTCATCTAATAACACAAATACATGTTGAAATAAATTTTGCAACTACTGCAAAATCCTCCACATCGTCCGAACTTAGGGTAGTAGTTGCAAGTTGCGAATTTACTGCATTAACTTTATCCTAATCGACAAGGTACTTCCACACCGTTTGACTTCTATAAATTTAGTTCTTTCTAGAAAAAAAATTACCGAATAATTGTTCGCCCCTATGCCCGGTTCATATTCCAGAAACTCTTTTTCGAACTCGAAGCCAAACGTCTATGATAATTGACATGAAAATGTACCTGAAACTATTATGAAATACCAGTTAATATGCTAACAGTTAAGCAAGTTTTACCTGAGCATTGTATACAACCAAACAGTTTTTCTTTTTTTTGAGCTGCAAACACCTCGTTGCTTAAGTAAGTTATATCCTGTTACAACTGAATTACGAGAGACAAGTTTGACAACTATATTGTCATTGCAACTTTGCATGATTTCAACGCTAATATTACAACCTAACTGCTGAACTACTTAAATAACTGCTTTCAGCTTAACTGAAATTAAAAAAAAAAAATATTAAAAAAAAAAAAAATTTGTTGTGCTTGATTGCAGTAGCTCAAAGTCCAATATATAAAATATTTTGTCAAAATATAAATCTACATCCTATTTCTTTGAATTAAACAAACTCTACCAATTGGTATAATTCATTTTCTCAGACCTTAGACTTCAGACCCATCAGAAAATTTTCTCAAACCCCTCAAAACCTTTTTTCAAATCCCATACACCATTTTTTCAGACCTCAGAATATTTTCTCAGATCCTTCAGACGATTTCTCAGACCCTTTTCTAATACCCCTAAGACAAAGTAAACTCTCGATTGTTCTTGGGTTCCAAGGGAACGAACAATTTCTCCAGATGAAAAATATGCCCATGCACTATAATATTACTGTATTTTATGCAGGCTATACGATAATCGTACTATGAATTATGCGATAGCCAATATCGCAATTTGTAAAGGTAAAGTAGAAGGTGAAAATTAAATAATAATAATAATAATAATGTAGTTAATTAATGTGAATAAAACAAGTTAAAGGCGTTAAATATTTTAAAAGCGTTGTGTGTTGGGTGGTCCTTCATATTTTTTTGTTGTTGAAAAACTGGTTTTGACTAGTAAGGAGTCAAACTAGAAGCAGCAAAAATTATTTACAGTCCCCGTGACTTGAAAATCCTCAAGGAACCTATGGACATTAGTGCCATCTATTACAGCTAATGTGTGAAACCAAAGTGAATATAAAAAAAAACAACAAAAAACCAAGAAATGGTAAGTTCAGGAACAACTGGAAAAACAGTTTTTCAGGCTTCTGAAAAAGACTGCTAGGTCTGAAAAAAAAAAAACACAAACTAATTAACAAGGAATATGTCATCCTTTTTAATTAAAATTCAAGTAATTACAAATGCTTATTTTTTCCACTCATTTCCATTGGAGGATCCTTCATATTTCTTTTTTTTGTAAAAAAAAAAATACTTTTGACTTGTAAGGATTCAAATTAGAAACAGCATAAATTATCTACATTCTATTACAGCTAATTTGTGAAACCAAAGTTAACATAAAAACGAAGTAATGGTAAGTTCAGGAGCAACTGGAAAAACAATTCTTCAGGCCCCTGAAAAGGACTGCTTGGTCTGAAGAAAACTCAAAAAAATTTCAAGTATAAAAAAAGCAAGAAAAACCTAGCTGCGAATTTTCAATCGTGTTTTAAATTAAATTAAAAACAATTTGTTTTTTCAACTGAAAGTAAGGAGTAACATTAAAACATGAAACGAAAAGAAATTATTCCGAATATGAGGGTGCTGCTCCCTCAAGAATACTTTTCTCTTCACGCTAAATTGTTTTATTACTTTAAAAAGGCTTCTTATTCTTATTAAACGACCCGTGTGTTTCAGAAGTCGTTCCTAAGAGTTGGGACAAAAAGTCAAACCATCCTCGCTAAAATTTTCTCCCTGAAAATCTCAAGCGGACAATTCCGCCATAAAAATTCTTCATAGCCTACTTTCATTTATCTAAAAGACATTTTTTGCTTAATTTCTGATTGTTTTTCAAATCATGCCGGAAATCCCCCTCAGTGGAAACTTTCTTCAAGAATTATTCGTGGTAAAATTCTAGTGAATTGACTTTTTGCTATCTCAGAAAGGGTTTAGGTTAAGAAATGAAACTTTCAGGGATGAATCTGCAGACTAAAGTATGTCCCGGGAAGGTATTTTGAAGCAACTACCTCCACTCCTTCTCCCTCTAGAGGGCCCTGACCTTTAAAAATATGTGTGTTATAAAAATGAAACCTTGCAAAATAGATCTTCTGCTTAATTGAAGTACAACAAAATTGTTTTCAGCTTCATAACTTTGCTCAATTCCATTTTATAAGGTTTTAAAGATATGCAAATACATTTCCTAAATTAAAAAAAAACAACATTGATATGGCTCCAAATTCTACTCAAATAACAGGAATTGCATTTCCAGAACTAAAGGCAGAGAAAAAGCAACTAGTAACTGAAAATTAAGGTAAAATGTTGTTTTGTCAAAATTTCAATAGGCATAATCAATATACCTAATCAATTGGTATCAATATACCAATATAGGTTCAATATACCTGTCATGTAGGCAAACTTCAGGGCCCTCTAGAGGGAGAAGGAGTGGAGGTGGGTACTTTAAAATACCTTCCCGGGACATACTTTAGCCTGTAGACCCATCCCTGAAAGTTTCATTTTCCTAACCTAAACCCTTTCCGAGATAGCAAGAAGTCAATTAACTAGAATTTTACCGAATTCGTTCTCCCCTCCCCTATAATGGGAAGTTTACGCCACAGAAAATACACCCAAGGAGAATTGCTCTCACGGAAATCCCCCTCCCCACGGAAAAATCCCTCTGACAATTCCAACTCCGCTGAAAATTTCCCCCGGACGATTCCCCTATAACATATCCGCATGTAAAATTGAGTAGTAAAAGAGAAATTAAGACAAATAAAAAGAATTTTGTATAGAAATTCTAGTAAATTCCTCCCGTGTAATATTTCCCTTGGAAAGTTCAAACCCGGAAACTTCCCTTCCCACGGAAAATTCTCCTCGTGAAATATGTTCTCCCCTGTCGTAAAATGTCTGTATAGTTTCAAATAGCAAATATTGTAGGTAAACAATGGGCAAATTTTGAAACTAACAGCCCTTTCCCTAGGGATTGTTGGAACGGAAGTACAAGTTTGACTTTATATCTTGAAGCAAAAATTCAAAATTCCGCTTTATTTACCGTTTCAAGATTTGATAATAAAAATTTTGGATTTCCAAATTTTTGAATCCTGAAATAGTTAAAAATCAGCATTTTTGATGAATTCATTTACTAGCCTGTAATTTGCTCATTTGCTAAGATATTTTAGCAGTTTACACAAACTGTCATTTATTTTTGTATTCATTGTCAACAAAATCCACATGACTGTTTTGGTTTACTGTTATCATTTTTTAAACACAGGCTATCATGCGTTTTATTGCAAGTTAGTGCACCAATTATATTAAAAAAATTAGCGTCGCAACTTATATTAAGCTGATTAACGTCGTAGCTACCACGTAAGTAGCTACTCTTGCCAAATTTTAAGCTTGTGTGCAACTAGGTCTTGACACATATTAAATAAAAAAACAAGTTTTTGAAATGAAAGTAAGGAGCGACATTAAAACTTAAAACGAACAGAAATTACTCCGTATATGAATGGGGCTTTTCCTCCTCGACACCCCGCTCTTTACGCTAAAGTTTTTTATTGTATTAAAAAGTAGAGTTGCGAGAAAGAATCAAACTTTAGCGCAAGGAGCGGGGTGTCGAGGAGGAAAAGCCCCTTTCATATACGGAGTAATTTCTGTTCGTTTTAAGTTTTAATGTCGCTCCTTACTTTCATTTCAAAAAAAAAAATTTTTTATTTAATTTCTGAAAGTTTTTGAATTAATGCATGTCTGATTTTGGCTCTCCGTACATAAATTATTAAAATGAAATTTGCATATTAATTCTTTTTTTGGCTAAATGGCTTTCTCTTAGTTTTGATCAGACGATTTTGAGAAATAAGGGGTGGAGAAGGAGGCCTAGTTGCCCTCCAATTTTTCGGTTACTTAAAAAGGCAACTAGACTTTCAATTTTTAACGAACTTTTTTATTAGTAAAAAATACACGTAACTTAAGAATTAACTTACGTAACAAACTTTTATACTCTTATATTTTTGATTAAATATATATGAGGGGGTTGGTCTCCTCGTTAATACCTCGCTCTTCACACTAAATCTTGTTTTGTCCCAATTCTTTAAGAATGACCCCTGACTCAGAAAGGCCGTAGAACAAATAGTTGAAGTTACTTAAAATTTTTTTAGCATAAACAGCGAAGCATTTATCTCCTCCTAAATACCTCGCTCTTTATGCTAAAGTATTTTTATGACCCCTCATATGCGTAATAATATCTGTTCGTTTTAAGTTTTAATGCTTCTCCTTACTTTCAATTGAAAAAACTTTGTCATGTTTATATTTTCATTGTTTGTTTTTTAATAGTAATGCTAGAAAATCCTGCGCCCTTTTCATTGAATTTCTCTTCCCCCATGAAATATTCCTCCAAGGAATAATCCTCCCATATAGCCCCCTCCCCTGAACCCGACACCCAAACCAAAAAAAATCCCCCTGATAACGTCGGTACACTTCCCAGTAACCATTACTGTATGTAAACATTGGTCAAAGTTTGTAACTTACAGCCATTCCCCCAGGGACTGTGGGGGTAAGTCATCCACAAAGACATAGTTATCATGGTTTTCGACTATGCGGAACAAAATGGCTATTTATCTCAAAATTTTGATCCGTTGACTTTGGGAAAAAAATTAGTGTGGAAGGGGGTCTAGGTGCCCTCCAATTTTTTGGTCACTTAAAAAGGGCACTAGAACTTTTCATTTCCGTTATAATGAGTCCTCTTGCAACATTCTAGGACCACTTGGTCGATACGATGACCCCTGGGAAAAAAAACAAAAAAAAAAAAAACAAATAAACACGCACCCGTGATTTGTCTTCTGGCAAAAAATACGAAATTCCACATTTTTGTAGATTGGACCTTGAAATTTTTTCTATAGGGTCCTCTGATAAACTGAATGCGATGGTGTGATTTTCGTTAAGATCCTATGACTTTTAGGGGGTGTTACCCCCTATTTTCCAAAATAAGGCAAATTTTCTCAGGCTCGTAACTTTTGATGACAAAGACTAAATTTGATGAAACTTATATATTTAAAATCAGCATAAAAATCTGATTCTTTTGATATATCTTTTAGCATCAAAATTCCGTTTTTTAGAGTTTCGTTTACTATTGAGCCGGGTCGCTCCTTACTACTGTTCGTTACCACGAACTGTTTAGTTAAAGAATTCACACTGTATTCACAATCTATTTCCTAAATCTGATATTTCACGAACCATTTTCCATAAATCCTTTCTTGTAAATGATCGAAATAAGAACCCTTCACTGTTTTATTGGTGACAAAATTAACATCGTAGCTTATCATACTATGATAAACGTCGTAGCTACCACGTAAGTAGCCACTTTTCCCAAATTTTAAACTTTTTTCTAGCTAAGTCTTAAGACATATCCGAGAATTCACGAACTATATTCACGAACTGTTTCCTAAATCTTTGCTTATAAATTAAATAAAAAAAAATAGTTTCTTTTAACTGAAAGTAAGGAGCGAGGATTAAAACTTAAAACGAACAGAAATTAATCCGTGTATGAAAGGGGCTGTTCCCTTCTCAACACCCCGCTCTTTACGCTAAAGTTTGACTCTTTCTCTCAATACTACTTTATTAAACGGTAAAAAACTTTAGCGTAAAGAGCGGGGCGTTGAAAAGGGAACAACCCCTTTCCTACACTGAGAAATTTCTTTTCGTTTTAAGTTTTAATGTCGCTCCTTACTTTCAGTTAAAAAAACTATTTTTTTTATTTAATTTCTAAACGTTTTTGAGTTAATGCATGTTTTATTTTGGCTCTCCGCACATAAATTATTAAAATGAAATTTGCATATTAATTATTTATTTGGCTAAATAGCTTTCTCTTAGTTTTGATCATACGATTTTGAGAAATAAGGGGTGGGGAAGGAGGCCTAGTTGCCCTCCAATTTTTCGGTCACTTAAAAAGGCAACTAGAACTTTTAATTTTTAACGAACGTTTTTATTAGTAAAAAATATACGTAACTTAAGAATTAACTTACGCAACAAACTTCTATATTCTTATATTTTTATTATGTATATGAGGGGGTTTGTCCCCTCGCTGATCCCTCGCTCTTTACACCAAAGCTTAAGTTTTGTTCCAATTCTTTAAGAATGACCCCTGAATCAGAAAGGCAGTAGAATAAATAGTTGAAATTACTAACAATACTTTACGTAAAGAGCGAGGTATTTAGGAGGAGAAGAACCCCTCATATGCGTAATAATCTCTGTTCGTTTTAAGTTTTAATACTACTCCTTACTTTCAATTGAAAAAACTTTTTCATGTTTATTTTTTCATTGTTTTATTTGTAGTAATGCTAGAAAATCCTGCCCAATTTTCATTGAATTTCTCTTTCCCCATGACATATTCCTCCAAGGAAAGATCTTCCCACATAGCCCCCTCCCCTCCCCCCCCCCCCCAAACCAAAAAATCCTCCTGAGAACGTTTGTACACTTCTCAATAACCATCACTGTATGTAAACACCAGTCAAAGTTTGCAACTTGCAGCCCATCCCCCGGGGACTGTGGGGGAGTAAGTCATCCCCAAAGACATAGTTATTATGGTTTTCGACTATTCTGAACAAAATGGCTATCTCAAAATTTTGATTCATTGACTTTGGGAAAAAATGAGCGTGGGAGGGGGCCTAGCTGCCCTCCAATTTTTTGGTCACAAGGGGTACTAGAACTTTTCATTTCCGTTAGAATGATCCCTCTTGCGACATTCTAGGACCATTTGGTCGATACGATGACCCCTGGGAAAAAAAACACACACCCGTGATCTGTCTTCTGGCAAAAAATAAGAAATTCCATGTTTTTGTAGATAGGAGCTTGAAATCTTTGCAAGTGTTCTCTGATACGCTGAATTCGATGGTGATATCTTCGTAAAGATTACAATGACTTTTAGGCGGTGTTTCCCCCCTATTTTCCAAAATAAGGCAAATTTTCTCAGGCTCGTAACTTTTGATGACGAAGACTAAATTTGATGAAACTTATATATTTGTTTGATGATCGACTGTTTGACACTTAACACTTAACTGTTTGATGATCGAAATAAGAACCTTTCACTGTTTTATTGGAGATATAATTAACATCGTAATTTATCTTAATGCTATTAACGTCGTAGCTACGAGGTAAGTAGCTACTCTTCCAAATTTTTAAGCTTGTGTATAGCTAGGTCTTAACACATACCGAAGAACTCACGAACTATTTCCAAAATCCAATATTTCACAAATTATTTTCCTAAATCCTTGCTTGTAAATAAGCTTGTGTATAGCTAGGTCTTAACACATATTCAAGAATTCACCAACTGTATTTACAATCTATTTCCTAAATCTGATATTTCACGAACTATTTTCCTAAATCCTTGCTTGTAAATGATCGAAATAAGAAGCCTTCACTATTTTATTGGAGACATAATTAACGTGGTAATTTATCTTAATATTATTAACACGATAGTTCGTGAAAACCGGATTTTGGAAAAAGATATTGAATATAGTTCTTGAGTTCTTGGATATGTGTTAAGACCTAGCTAGAGACAAGCTTAAAATTTGGGAAAAGTATCTACTTGCTTGGTAACTGCGGCGCTAATAACCGTAAGAAAAGTTATGACGGTAATTATTTCCAAGAATTCACATACTATATTCACGAATTATTTCCTAAATCCGATTATTTAACGAGCTATTTTCCTAAATCCTTGCTTGTAAATGATCGAAATAAGAGCGCTTCACCGTTTTATTGGTGACAAAATTAATGTCGCAACTTATCTTAAGATGATTAGCGTCGTAGCTAACCAGGTAAGTCGTTACTCTTCCCAAACTTTAAGCTTGTGTCTAACTTGGTCATAACACATATCCATGAATTCACGAATTATATCCACAAACCATTTCCTAAATCCGATATTTCACGAACTATTTTCCCAAATCCTTGCTCGTAAATGATCGAAATAAGAACCATTCAATATTTTTTTTTAGAAATGATTAACGTTGTAACATTTTAAGATTATTAACGTCGTAGCTACCAGGTAAGTAGCTAATCATCCCAAATTTTAAGCTTGTGTCTAACCAGGTCTTAACAAATATCCATGAACCCAAAAATCTTATTACTGGCTCTTTAACATAGCAATCAAGAAGGTAGTTAGTGGTGGCCGTCATTTACGTCTTAAAAGGCTTTGTCATGATCGAGTCAAATTCTTCGGTAACATCAGCGGGAGCAAGACAGCTTATCAACCACACACAATAAAGCCTATGGTTGTTAGCAAGATATTTATTACACCTGACTAAAATGGAGATGAAGAGAAGCAATGGCCGACGCGTTCAACCCAGAATGAAGACATTTATATTACGAAAAGCATCCCGGGTATGATACCAACAAGTCTAATATGAGCCGCATCAATATGATTGCCTTGAGATAATAAGATTTTTTTCTGCTTAGACAGAAACTTGTAAACAAATGATTCGGTATTATGCTGAAGCACATTAATTTTTATCGCTGACTTATTGAGAGAGTTAATCACTGCGCTATGAGGTAGTATTTCGCGAAAACTGAGAGGGGGTGGGGGTCTAGGAGATATGTCTCTACCATTTCATTTGTTGCCATTATTAGGATTAGCTATTGTTGCAAGATACAACCGTAGAGGGGCAGCAAAAACCTCGTATCTGCATTTTCGTTTTTCTGAAAATCTTTTTATTAGTTCAGCCGCAAAAAAAGGAAAAAAAAGGCAAATTACATGAGAAATATAAGAATTTCCAGGAAAAAAAGGAGCAACAATTGTTCTCACATCCAGGTGCTTTTAGATGTCTAGATGTTTAGGTATATAAATACCTAGAAAATATCTTTTTTGGTATTTTCATTGAAAAAAACAGCTGCCCCCCCCCAGATTTTGAAAATAAATTTTTGATTTAAAAAATATTCTCATCCCTACCCCCATACTTTCAAGAACTGACGCTCCTGATTGCAGAGGCTCTTTGCTTCAGAGGCTGATGGGACTAGCCATGACTGGGACAAAATAGTTTCAGTATCTCTAGCACAAAGAGGACCCGACATAACCTCATGTGCTAAAACACAAAACAAAACCACAATACTTGGCTATACCCTGTAATATTTGTTTAAATCGTCTTCTTGCTTGTTTAAATCAACGAACAAAACTATTCCTGCACAAGTTCCAAGAACTCATTTTCGCCTATCTTTAATATCATAAAATGTTAGATGCAGGGCCGTATCCAAAATTTTTGTTCAGGAGGGGGAAGGGTATTTTCTCCAGAGGGATGTTACACAAAAACTTTTAAAAATGTATCAAAATTTGTTTATATATATTTTTGTTTCACTTGTACGAGTCGGACACACATTTCGGGGGAATATTTTTCAGATTGGGAAATTTTGACCCCTCGCTGGATGCGGCCTTGGTTAGATGGGTTCTTTCGCTTGGGGCACAGTGATAGGCAAGTCCTAAAAAAATATCAGCAATCCAAAATAGTTTCTAAGAATACGGAAATTTTCACCTTTTATATCTATGTCCACCGGCAGATTTCAATAACATTATTTCTTGTTTTTTTTTTTTTTGCAATGTTCGCCAACTACAATTAGCAATAATTTTCTGGATTAAAATGACATATTTGTGGCAGAATTTCTAGCAACAGCTTACGGAAAGGCCCTTAAATTGCGTTATTTTTGTTTAAAAAAATCAATAGGGCATTTTTTTTAACACAAGGACAGGGCCATTCCTCAACAGCCCATTTTTAAGTGGTTTCCATAGTAATAAGCTTACTTGGTTAAACTATTGTTTGAACGTATAATATACATAAAAGCTAAAGATTCCTTAAAAAAACAACGAAATCAGTCCAAATAAAAAATATAATTCCTAAATAAATATGCGTCTATTTGTAGATATAGGGAAAAATTAGGCTGATATAGGCATAAGCGTTTAAGCATGCAATATTTACAGGCATACTTGTAAGAGGCGGAGCTAGACAACAAAGCAAACAGCGAGGTTAAAGGTAATTCCACCAGGTCTTTTTTTCTACTTGCTTTAACTTAGGGTAAAAAATCACTGATTAATGGCACAGGTTTTTAAATGACAAAGATTAAGCCAGCTTTCTCACTTTTAAAATAGAGGTTGGCCATGTTTCTATTTGTTTTTACAGTTCTATGTTCTATTTTTGGGGGAAAGTAAAAAAAAAAAAAGAAAACAAGTAGACTTTTTTCAGCACCATCTCTGTTTCTGTTCTAAAATATAAAATCGCAAAGAAAGGAAGAAAACGAGGAAAATAAACAGCCAGTGAAAGAATTGAAAAATTATGCAAATATTTTGGTCAAGACCTCCGCTTGACCGTCCTCAGTGTAGAATAAAACTGATAAAAATATAAAAAACCAAACCTTAAAACAAAACACAAAACCAAAATCTGAGTAACGGTAAAAAGGTAACTGAATAAAAATGTCAAGTTTAAATGGCATTACACAATTTCATCTTACGTAAAGCACTCTTAGACTCTGATCGGTTTCAGAAATTATTTGTTTCTGTTCCGTTTTCTTTTTTTTCAACTGCTGTTTTGCCATTATGGTTTTTCTTCAACCGATGTTTCTTCGTCTTCTGTGTTTTGATTAAGAATAGCATTGTAGTTCAGTCTGAAAAGTGACTTTTCTTGGATTTCTGATAACTTCTAGCAAATGGCGGTGTTTTTAAACGATCTGAAACGTGAGTGGGGTCTACTTGGATATGCAATTTGCACCTTTGATTAGTCTGGATAAGTAGATGATCACTCGGTTGTTACCAATATATGTATATATATATATATATAGATAAAATCAATCGAGTCTTTTTATTGAGTAAAAAATCTATTTTTATTGATCTATATCTATTTTTTATCATATAAATATTGATAAGAAATCAATATTATCTATATATTATATTGGTTGTTACCGATATAATATATAGATAATATTATAGTATTATTATACTATATATAATATAATATATATATATATATATATATATATATATATATATATATATATATATATATATAATATATATATATAACTACGGATTGTTCTGGGTACCCGGCTGACTGACCGTATTTCAAACAGTAGGTTGTACGAAAAGTGTGGTTCAATCCCGCTTTCTGGGGCTATAATGAAAGAAAGGTTGAGATGGCTAGGCCACGTTCTACGGATGAAGGATGACAGATTACCGGAGATTGTCCTTTTTGGTCAACCGTCTGGGGCTACACGGAAAGCAGGTCGTCCTTGTCTGGGTTGGGAGGATGTCATAAATAAGGATTTAAAGGAAATGGGAACTTCCTGGGAGGGTGTAAAGAGGGAGGCTTTAAATAGATTAGGTTGGAGGAGGAGCGTGCGTAGCTGTGTTGGCCTCAGGCGGCTTGGTGCTGCAGTGAGTTATTAGTAGTAGTAGAAGTAGTAATATAATATAGTATAATATATGATAATATTATAGATAAATATTATTCATTATAGATAAATACATTATAGATCATAGATAAATTTTAAGTTTCTCCTTCTCCTCTGCTAGGCCGTTTCCTCCGGAATCCTTACTGGCGATTGCCTAGAAGGTCATTTTATTCCAGGAACTGTTGAAATGTTTTATTGGAGACGTTCTCATAGACTTTGCCAACGCAGGAGAGGAGGCTAATAGGCCTATAGGAGCTCACGCTCGTTGGATCACCATCTGGCTTTAGGGAAAGTGTAACCTGGGCGGATTTCCATTTTTGTGGGAAGGTTTCGGAGAAAGCATATCCCGAAAAGCATTGACAATGGTCCAGCTAGTTCGGTGCTGCAGGATTTGAGGACAACATTTGGTATGTTGTCAGGACCTGTGGCTTTGGTCACATCAATATGCCGCAAAATGCGAAGGATCTTAGAAGCAAAAAAATTCACACAATCCAGGACACTGCAGGTTCGGTCCTAGAAACTTGGCACCTCTCTACCACCTTCATCAAAATTGGAGAATTTGCATCCCGTTGATCTGTAGAGAAGGAATTGAAGTTTCTTAGATAATGGTAAAGCTTCCTTGACAATTCTCCACCAACTTTTTTGCCGAAGCATGCTGAACCTTGGTGACAAATTTCTTCTTATACCGAACCCGGGACTGCCGAATCGCATGAACTGTATCCTTGCGGGTGTTGATGAATGTAATCCTATTCTCTTCGCTCTTTGAAAGTAGCCATCGCTTGTGTACCTTCTGCTTTGCTCTGATAGCCTTCTTACACCAGGTATTGAACCAAGGTTTGTGCTTACTGGACACCTGGATCCACTTTGAAGGGACATATTCTTCAACAGATTCAACTATGGCCTGCTGGTACTTCTCTGCATCTTTCTCTGGGCCTTCAAGGAGAAATGATCTCCACTGCTGACAATAAAAAGTATTTCTCAGGCCGTCCCAATCACCTCTTTTGTATAAAGGAGGCGTTGAGGAGGTTGTCTCCTCCTCAACGCCTCGCTCTTTACGCTAAAGTACTTTTTTTATTGTTTTAAGAAGTAGAGTTGTGAGAGAGAGTCAAACTTTAACGGAAAGAGCGGTGCGTTGCGGAGGGAACAACCCCTTTCATATACGGAGTAATTTCTGTTTGTTTTAAGTTTTAATGTCGCTCCTTACTTGCAGTTAAAAAAACTTAATTTTTTTATTTAATCTATATCTGGAATGAAGGTTCATAACAAAAAACATTTCCTCAGTCTCCTCAAATTGGACTTGGAAAACCAGCACATACAGAAATGGCATAATGCTCTCAAATCTTCGACTTTTTCTGATCTACATTGCCCTATTAATCCTGCCTTGAAGAACACATTTACTAAGTTTTTTTTTGTCAATTATTAGTTTTGCAAGACAAACGAAGAAATTTAAAATGTTCTTTTATATAAGAAATTTAAATAATCAAATATAAAAAATCATTTTTTTGCAAAATGTCACAGGGGACCTTCTAGCGTAAGAGTTAAGACATGACACATTTTTAATTTTTTTTTCAGCTGTTTACAACTATATGAATATGGAGGAGCTTATTTGAGCAGGGTTGTCTGGTGATGATCTCCTTTCAGTCTTAGCTTCATGGTTCCCAAAGTGTATAACCTTCTTTTTTAATTTTATTATTCTAATTAATAAAATGACCCCATTTCATAATGTCCCCTAATTTTTTGTATTTTTTTTCATGTTAAATTCTTCGGTGTTATTTGTTTATCACTTGTTTTGTGTTACTGTAACATTTTCGTATGCTGCTTAGTAGCTTTTCAGTATCATTATGAACATTATTGAATAAAACAATAGAATAAATCGTAAGAACCTTTAGGCTATGGAAGAGGGAGGTTCAAGCGCATAAAATCCCCTTGCTCTTGTTTTGCTTGCTTCTGTCGCTGTACTGTCGAATCTGAAATAATGCCTGAAAACTAACTTTGACATGACATTTTCTTCAATTTATTTCAAATTGATATCATAGTCAATTTCAAGGTTAATTGGTAAGCCTATCTTATTAAGGGAGACATGCTGTCTCTGGTTTTTCGGCAGAGTTCCCATTTCTCAACTTTAAAAAAGTCATCTGCTTCCCCACGGGAGCGCAATTAACATTGTTTCACCGCCGCCCCATGATAGCCATCAACACCAGTTTCTGTATGATTGGTATGCGGTTTGTCGCGTTTTGCCACACGCATACACATTTTCTGACTATTGGTTATGATGTCTATTAACCATACAAGATTTTTATGTTAAATTTTATATTTATTTTGAACTGAGTTTAATTATTAGACTAGATTTTAAGTTTTTTTTGTTCGTATGAAGTTAACGGGGTTTTCTCGGAGTTTTTGACAGTCTCATGAGAACATGTGTTATATGTAAATTTATGATATTTTATTTACTTTTATTATATATATATATATATGTATATATATATATACATATATATATATATATATATATATATATATATATATATATATATATATATATATATATATATATATATATATATATATATATATATATATGGACCTGCATTTTTTATTGTTATAAAGAATATACATTTGTATATTGTATTTATTTCTCTTAGTATTACAGAGTCTGTATAGCTGGTTTTCTTAGTTCCAGAGTAAAAATTTTGAGTATATTGACGTTTCTAAGTGTAGTGGTGTCAATTTTTTGGGGGAGGGGCAAGAAGCTTCTTTTCCTATATTTTTCTGATCTCCCTTAAATATTGGAAAATACATTTAGCCGGGGAGGGGTATTTTCATTGAGAATTGTCTTTCTTGGTGTTTTGATTTACAAAATGGAAAAAAAAAACATTGGCACCCTGGTTATTGAAAAAATGTTTGACCCCGCCCCCTTTGATTTTTGCAAATCAACACCAACATCCATTTGCCTAAGACTCAATTGGTAGTTAAGAATTAATAATAATAAAAACCCGGGAAAGATGAAAGTTACATCATAAACTATTAAAGCAATAGTGTCTTGAACAATCCTTGGAAAAACTAGTGAAATTCAACTTAATATCTGATAAATAACGAAATTAATTGATTATAGCTGAACAATTCAAAATTTTATTTTACAGTAGTTTTTATTTTTCAAAGCTATAAATATAAAAGAAAATATTAGTAATGTAACTTGTTTTCAGTAAAGCGGAAATGACGCAATAGGCTTTCACATTTAAGGTTAGAGGAGGGGGAAAGGGGCAGGAGCGAAATCCCTGTTAGAACTAATTTTTGTTCTTTATAAGTCTGACTTGAATATTCAATTTAATTTTTCTCATTTTAAAATTTTATGTTCATTAAGACATTCAGGTTCGTATTTGTTATTTGTTGCCATGATTGTTCATTTAATTTCTGTTCGTTTTGGGTTTCATTTATTCTTTAATAGTATTTTTAGGTCGTTTTGAATTTGAATAAAAAAATTATTCTCTGCTGGCCTGCAGTTTAATATGATATTAACTTTCTTTTCAAAAACTTATTTTTGAATGTTTTTTAAATTAATTTTTGTTCAGCTTTAATTACCAAAGTTTCAAGTTTTTCAACATCCCCCATTTCAAGATCAATGTTTTGTATCATGATCAAAGTTACATCCAAGTTCTAAAACATCAAAGCGATGTTTTCTAACGTTAAAGCTTCAAAGTCCAACATCCCCGTGAACATTTCCTGAAAGCAGTCAAAAATAGCCGTAGTAGCAGTTGCAAGCACTCACAGTTGCAAGTTGTTGCAGATAGAAGTACTCACTGTTGCAGTCGCAACTAGTCTCATTTGCAGCCGCAATAGTAGCAGTAGCAGTGGCCCTGAAAGTTTATAGTTAATACCCTTACCCGCTCCTACCATATTGTAGGTATACCTTTTGGATAGCTTAGATGCAGATAGTTTCTTTTGATTTAGCTCAACATGCCCCTCAACATTTCCCGAAATTTTGCCTCAATACCCTTAGCCTTTTCTGACACACACAGGATCAAACATTTCACCCTTTCCCAATGACAAATCCTGCATGTAAAAAATGGAAAAATTGCATAATTTATATTCCTTGCCCCATGGGCTATGGGGCATGGCATTCCAAGAGGCATAGCTATTAGATGCTGCGATTGTTTCGGATAAAATTTCTTTTTTTGAGATCTTTATCAGTGTTAAGAGGGGCATCTAAAATTGTAAAGGGGGAGCGGTTGCCCTCCATTCCGTTTTCAACATCCCTCTTAACATGTTTTTAAAGTTTAAACTGAATACCCTTAGTCATTCCGTAGGTATTTCTATTGTGTCCATTTGACAACACTCCCGCACATCGTGTGTCTGATTTTGTTTGACATTCTCCTCAACATTTTTAAAAGTTTTACGTTAATCCACTTAGCATTTTTGGAGACTAATAGTCAAACATGCCCACTTTCCCAATAACCAGCCTTGTATATAAATAATGTGCAACTTATGTATCTTACAACACTGTGTGGGGTTATACGATCTCCAGAGGTATACTACTATTACTACTAACATCTCATCACAACACCAAGCCACTTAAGAGCCGACACAACTACGCACGCTTCTCCTCCATCCTAATCTATCAAAACCTCCCTTTTTACACCCTCCCACGAAGTTCCCATTTCCCTCAAATCTTTCTTTGTGACATCATCCCACCACAACCGCGGACGACCTGCTTTCTGTTTAGCCCTAGACGGTTGGCCGAAAAGGAGAATCTTCGGCAAGTTATCATCCTTCAGACGTTCTTAAGATATTGCAAACAGGGGCGTCGTTTGGGGCGGGGGGCAGTTGCCCCTACTAATAATTTGGAAAAATATTTTACAGTCCGTGTCCTTTAACTATTTGGATATGAACCCCTCTTGTCCCTCCCCCAATAAAAATTCTGGAGATTCGCCCCTGATTGCAGATCGTCCTTTTTTATAAACTGGATGCAAATAGTCCCTTTCAGTTCAGTATAACACACCCCTCAACATTCTCGAAAGTTTCGCCGTAATACCCTTAGCCTTTTTGGATAAACTTAAAATGAAATATATTTCCTTTTCCTAATAATAATCCAATACGTAAACAATGGTCAAATGCATAATTGACATACCGTGCTCCAGGGCTATGGGGGCATGTCATCCCTGGAACTATGGCTATTAGATCTTTTGAATAGTTTGAACAAAATGACAGTTTCAAAATTACGATCAGTGTTGAGCAAAGGGCACTTAAAAAGGGTAAGGAGGGTTCCGATTATGTTCGGCATCCCTCTTAACATTTCCTTGGAGCCTTTTTGGAGACCCACGATCAAACCCAAATAGGCCATCTTTTCCAATAAAAATCTTATATGTTAACAATGGGAAACTTGCTTAGCCTATAGAACTGGCGGAACCAGGGGGCTGGAGGGGGGCGCCCCCCCCAACCTAAGGTTTTTTCTGCCACCCTCTTTCCCTGTTATTTTTTCTTTTTCTTTTTCACCCTTTTTCTTAGAATAAATTTATCAATTTGGTCAATTATCGGCACCTTAGTCACATTGGCCCTCCCAAAATTTTGGGCATTGGTGCCCTTATCACATTGGCCTCCAAGATTTTGCTCTAGATCTGTCCCTGGATTACAGCCCTTGCTTTGGAGGCTAAGTAGGGTGTCAACAACGAAGGAAAAGTTATTTAAACTTTTGACAAAATGGCTATTTCAAAATTTGATCTGACACATTTGGGGAGAAATGGGCGTGGGGAGAGGGGTGCCCTCTCACAACTTTTGACTCTTAAAAAGGGAACTAAAACTTTTGGGAACTAACACTAAAACTTAAAAAGGGAACTACACAACCACCCGTTCTATAAAAACCTTATTTGTTAACAAGGGGCAACTTGCATAACTTGTATCCCTTGCCTCAGAGTTATATTTATTGGATTTTTTGCACAATTTTGAACAAAATGGTTATCTCAAAATTTTGATAAGATGCATTTGGGGAGAAATGGGTGGGGGTGGGTGGCTGACTGTCCTCCGATTACTTTTGACTATTAAAACGGGAACTAAAAATTTTAATTTGTAATCGAACGAGCCTCCTCCAAAGTTTAGGCGACCAATGGAAGGAGCCCCTCCGATGTTTACAAAACCACCCCTTCTACAAAAACCTTATTTGTTAACAGTGGGCAACTTGCATAACTTACAACCCTGGCCTCTGAGTTGTGGGGGGGGGGTGTCAACCCTGGAGGCATAATTATTTAACATTTGGACTGTTTGAAACAAAACCGGAATCACAAAATTTTGATCGGATGTATTTGGAAAACACGTGGGGGGGGGTTACTTGCCCTCCAATTACTTTTGAATCTTAAAAAGGGAATTCGAAGTTCTGATTTCCAATCGAATAATCCCCCTCCAAAGTTTATACGACCCCTTCCATATGAAATGCCTCTGAAAAAAGATAATAATAAAAAATAAATAATTCATTGAAGCCTTATGACTCAGGTACACTTATACAGGTACTACTTTTGAAAACAATTTTCTTCAACCTTCAGGTGCTGTTTCAACCTTCAAATTTTGCAGCTAATATTTACTGTAGCCATTCCTACCAGGCAAGTACGCATGTCCTACCTTATGTAAAACTATCAAATGGTATAGGAAAGAGGATGTCAAATTCACGGTGTCCCTTTGTCCCTACGTACTATATTTTGTGAAAAAACGAAATACGACAACGACCTTAGACTTAGATAAAAACAAAGATCAGAAAACTCTGGGTTATGGTGCGAAGAGTTAAATCATGACATTATTACACAACTTAAACAATTTATAGAGCGTCACAGCTTTCGAATAAGCTTATTCCAAGCATAAAGGATTAGGAACTTTTTTTTTATCAATTTAAATCTGAGCCGTGCATGCAGGCCTTTGAAATTAATTGAACCGGATTCGTTTAACATTATTTAGCCTTCTTTTCATATTTTATTTTATTAACATGATTTCAAAAAGAAAACAAAGATTTTTTATATATTGTCCTGATTTATGAAATGTGATACTTTCTACTTGATTCGTTTTTTTTAATGGAGGAAATAACTTTCCTCCCGGTTTCACCCCCTAATTCTTAGCCCTTAAAATAAAAGATAAAATAAAAAAATATATACAAGATTAAAAAGCTTAAAATAAAAAGTAAAAATCTTTCACTTTCTTTTCTCAGTTCAATTTATTGCTATTTTTGTCTTTTGTCGTCATGGTTTAGCAGTATACCCTCAAAAACTTAGCTTTTGACGTTCTACTACTTAATTTTCCTTATTCTGATATATAATAAACATCTTTTAGTTCAGTTGATTGATTAATGACACTTCTCGACTTCAAAGGTCCTAGGAATGGACATCAGGCAGCTGGGATCAAACTCTGGGCCACGTATCTTTGAGCAAAGGTCAGTCCACTGTACCGCCAAATGAATTCAATTCGGTTCAATAAACGGTGGTTTCAAAAGTACACATAACAAAACACTTAACATAATTTCTTATGTGCTTAACATGTACTTAATATCACGATCCCGTTTGTTTTCCAATCTGTCCTTCGAGTCACCATATAATAGCAATAAGTTTAACACAATATCTCCTCCGCTCATTTTCCTCGAAGTAAAAACTGTATAACAGCCAAGGCCGTATCCAGTGGTGCTAAGGGGTTTGACCCCCCCCCCCCAAAAAAACTTTTGTCCCACTCGTAAAAACATAACAAAAATGAATTTAAACATAATTTTCAAGCGTTTTGTAAGTTCTATTTTTGTAATTCCCCCTCCCGTAAAAAAAATCTAGATAGGACCCTGACAACAACTAACAAAAATTAAGCGAGACAATTATTTACCGTTCCATAAAGCATCCCACACTTGCTTAGGCACAGGAATTTATTTGCTGCTACACCTTTCAAATACACAGTCCCCATTTCCTCATCTGCAAGAGTTCGTCTCAATACAACTGCAAAAGAGGGGACCAGAATCATTAATAACACTGATAGAAGAATGATAGAATCTTAATATACCCCTACATCCGACATAAAACACACAAACATTCGTGAAGTCTTTCATTTTTAGTAGAATTAAGGGGTATTTTGCTGAAACATTAAGGATGTTTTGCTGAAACATAAACGATATTATCATTGAGTGATTTGTGGAAGAGGTACCCTTTATCGCCATCTAGAAATGGGGTTTTGACCTCCAGTAACGATAGTTTGACTTGCAATCTACTAAAATCGAAGAGGTATACAACATTGTATGGTGTACTTGCTGGGAATTTAGCAACTTTTTTTTCTTAGAGTTTTGGTTACTGTTAGCATTACTCACTTCTTCTAAACAGTTCGTTACAAAGATTTGTATGTTGAAATTATCAAATCACCTCAAATTTTTTCATTTATTTATTATAATAGTTCTAGACCATCGGATCGATTACAGTTGTCATGAGGCTGATATTATTCGTTTAAATGTTTTATAGTTTAATGTTCAGAGTTTTGTTTCATGACCTGTCTCTTTACGGATCTTTATCTTATCGGAAAATGGAAGCCTAAAGAGTCATGTTAATGAAATAATTAAGAGAGGTATAGTGGTCATGTCTGTAATTTTTAGCAGCCTGACGATAATGGAAATTAAAAACTTAAAAATGCATAAAAGAATGTTTAACACAAAAATTTTACCCGTTATAGAACACGGAGCAGAGATATGGGGTGGAGAAACAGTGCACCAACTGGAGTCTCTTCAGCTCCAGTATTATAAAACAGTGTTTGGTCTATATCAGACAACTCATTCACAGATTCTGAAAGGTGATATGGGCCTATTTTCTTTAAGACTACGTAGGTCTATTTTAATGCTTAGGTTATGGTTAAAGTTAATTAAGAGTAATGAAGATAGACAAGTAAGAGTGGTACATGATCGGATGTTGAAAAGTGGTTTAAAAACCTCGTGGTCATCACAAATTAATTCATTATTAGAAAAAGTGGGAATGCCTTACTTATGGAATAGTGGTCTTTGTTCTAATGATATAACAGCAGATTTAGAAAGCCAGGTATGTTTTATTTTAGAGAGTCAGGAAATAATGTTGCAGGAGAACTCTGCAACATTATGATCAGGCAAAACCTAGTTTTGGGGAGGAAGTTTATTTTAAATTTAATTTACCTGCTATGATTCTATGTCGTTGGATTCAGTTTAGCGCAAATTGTCTTCCAATCCAGAATAGGCAAAAAATGTTTGACAAAAAGAAGATAGTTGGTCCTGAATGGCGGTATGTTTGTCCCCATTGTAAAGATGAGGATGAAGACTTGGATCATTTTCTCCGGAAATGCCCGGTGCTCTTTAATTTACGGGAAAAATATTTGCATGGGATTAATTTGATGCTTCCTGTTATTCTGCAAAATAGTAACCCAACCACAATATTTCGAGTGGGAGTGTATATAGATAAATCCTTAGTAAGAAGGAAAAGTTTGTATGATTAATTTATTTTGTCGTTAGATTGGGTATTTTTCGCGTTGTATTCTGTTTCTTGTTTATTTATATATTTGTGTGTATATGGCCCTTGAACTTTTGAAATACACTTATCTATCCATCAATTGTCATTCTAAAAATTGCCTTTGGTTGAAATATTTTTTTGTTTGAAACATATCTTATATCTGGTATCTATGCGTGTATAAAATCGTAATCAAATGGGTTTTTGGAGGTCTTGGGAGTGCAGGGTGCAAGAATAGGTCTGAAAATTAATATGAAGAAGATTAAGTCACTTAGGCTGTAAATACGTGAAGGTGAAGAGGTGATGGAGGGTAAAGGGAAGATCGATCAAGTGGATAGGTTGCCTACCTAGGTAGTATTATTAGTAAAGGTGGTGATGCAGTGAAGACTTTAAAAGTAAAATAGCCAAGGCCCAAGGTGTTTTTTCATAGTTGAAAAAAAAGTTGGAAGTATAGGAAGACAAGTTTTCGAACAGATAATGGAATATTGGAAGCTGCAGTGATGACAATTGTAGAGTATGGTTCTGTAACGTGGGCGCTCCGAAAGACGGGGGAGGATTTGTTATTCGTTTTCCAGAGAAAATGTCTACAGATTGTTTGGGTGACTGACTGACTGTATTTCAAACGGTAAGCTGCACGAAAAAATGCAGTTCTGTTCCGCTTTCTAGGGTTATAATGCCAAAGATTGGAGATGCCTAAGACAAGCTCTACAGATTAAGGATGGCAAATTGGCAAATATCGTACTTAATAGTCAACCATCTAGGGTCAAATGAAAATCTGGTGGCCCCCAAACGAATTGGGAGGAGGTTTTAATGAAGAACTTAAGGGAACTTCTTGGAAGAGCGTAAAGCGGAAGACTTTGAATAGATTGGGATGGAGGTGGAGCGTACTTAGCTGTGTCGGCCTCAGGTGGCCTGGTGTTGCAGTCTGCTGTTAGTAGTAGTAGCATTTCTATATATATATATATATATATATATATATATATATATATATATATATATATATATATATATATATATATATATATATATATATATATATAAGTATCTACGTTTTTGTAAGAGTCTCCATTGATCTCAAGTGAGCTAATAAAGCAACTACATTTCCTCTTGGGAGGCACAACCCTCTACGTGATTGTCACACTCTGTAGGATATGTCCAAAAATTATAATACTATCCATAGTCTAAACATTAGCGCCATGAATCGCCTTCATTTTTATCAGTTTTTTTTTTCATTCTGCTAGCCCAAATTGACCGACTGGGCTGTTTTTTCTTATACTAACAAGGTTTAACTAATTTTTCTGTCCAAGTGGGCTATCTTCTTATCTTTTTTTTTTAATTCCATGAGCAGAATTCAATTCCTGATAGCCCAGATGACATAAAGTGGTCAATCTTGGCAAACCTGTAGCCTAAGCGCAAGGCCAAGGAAAACCCTGGCCTTTCTGGAAGTTGTTCCTGTTCTTTATTCTTCTAAATGGCTCTATGAATAAGATTCTGGCGAATTGGATCATTGTAATCCTGGAATATATTCCTACATGGATGTTACAATTGTGTTGTTTGTTGTTTCAATGAGGATTCTAATTGAGTTGAATCATGCGAAAAGTGAACCGTAGCAGTTTCTATAAGGTGTACATCATTATCCCCAGCATAATGGGTAACCTATTCAACAGTCTTGCCAATCAACATAATCAAAAAGATAACAGGGAAAAGGACTAGCATATCCAGAATGTTTGGTGTGTTTGGCTCAACAAAATAAATTAAGAAGTGCTGGTTCAGCTGGAAAAAAAAATTCTAGCTTAGACTAATTATTTAAATTTATTGCTTAAACAAAAACAACTTTTTTATTCGCAAAAACCTACTTTTTTTCCATACTACATTTCCATTTTAAATTACAAGAAAATTAAGATATATAATTAACATATAAGCCTTTTAATTAAAGCAGTGAAAAAAACAGCGCACAAGGCAATCATAAAACAACCAAAAAATCACATATGGAAAACTATAATTGATGCTTAGTAAAATTTCAAAATAGAATCAAATTTGGTGACACAAGATTCACAAATCCAATCAAGGTTTTGTCACCATAATGATTTCATTTGCAATTTTTAAAAACAACAACGATAATTTTCCAGATGTAAGCTCTTTTAATTTGCATTAACTCTTTTTTTTTAACTCAATTTCGTCAACTCACCATCTTATGTTTTTTTAAATTTGATTTTATTCGTTACATAAATTGGTACTTGGGTATTATCGAGACCTTACTGTTGCTCTTAATCTGCTATAAAGCCGGTTTCTATGAGTACAATCGGAGATAATCTGCTTAATCTGAGTGAGACAAACTACTATGCAGGTATATTTTAATTAAATATTTAATATAAAATGTTGGCTAGGTTAGGTATTTAATAAAATGCGTTCTGGGCAGCGTACTTTCCATAATTCTGTTG
This sequence comes from Artemia franciscana, assembly GCF_032884065.1. Classification (NCBI taxonomy): domain Eukaryota; kingdom Metazoa; phylum Arthropoda; class Branchiopoda; order Anostraca; family Artemiidae; genus Artemia; species Artemia franciscana. The sequence goes on along the minus strand of NC_088872.1, from coordinate 12,731,423 downwards.
TAGTTTCCATAATTTTATTACTGAAGTATCATAGTTTCATTATATTTTGGTATATCTTATTATGGTTAATTAAACTTCACTTCTTGAGCGTGGTCAATATAATGCACAAGTACCCATACATTTGTTAAATTTGAGAGCCATTTTTCGACCACTTCCGAATGCTCAATTACTTCCAGATTCTGGCAGTAGGCTATTCGCACTTCCGATCACAGTGCAAAAATACAACATCAATATTATCCCCCCTCCTCTAGTATACCCTTCTTTGTATAAACAAAACAACATAAACAGGTGACTGGGCAAAGCGAAAATTGTAAAATATACACTTTTATACAAGACATGATAGCGCAGTGTGAAGATCATTTTGACTGTAGCCGTGGTAAATTGGGTTCGAAACTTAGATAGGACAAACTTTGACTTAGAGAAGACTAATGACTTTTTGGTCTTAGAGGATTTATTATTTAATATAGTGTTTTTATTTCTTTATTTAAATTTTATGCGTATTTTACGTTTGGTCTAGTTATTATCTTTTTCTATTGACTGAAGCATCTGAATATAAAGTCAAAATATTTTAGCATCTACTAGTAAAAAAAAAAAAAAAAAAAAAAATCCTTAATTAAATCGTTTCACGATTTTTCCTAAATTTTTAATTAAAATTTTTAACTGTGATTCATATAGCATCAGTCATTTATTCATTCCTGAAATAAAAAAATTGATGTTATAAATAATATACAATCAAAATAATCTGGATTTGTGCTGTTATTATATATTGTCAAGATTCTGTGGATAGAAATATATCATATTGTGAGCTGGTAATATATTAATTTATGGATGTTAAAATTGTGTTTTATTTTTTTATTTTGAGGAGTATTTGAACTGAGTTGAAACATGTGAAGAATGGACAAGTACTGTACCGATATCTAGGAGGTACATGTCATTATCTAACTCGAATATAATGGATAATGTTCGACTGTCATGTAGAAAAAATTAAACACCAATAGCCATAAACTGCGCGATCATGCAAAAAGCAAAGACGAATGCCAGCTTTCAAATTATAACTTTTTATAATTGTTAAGGCTTTTTAGGTGAACTTTTTAATTCCAAGGGTTAGTAAAACTTTCAGAAAGAAATGAGGATGAAATATATCACGCCAGAACCCCCTCGGTAACTTCCTGAGCATTGTGAGGGTGGGAACTTCGCTGGTATTCAACTGGGCACTTCCTTTAAAAAAATATAAACTACAGCTCTGGCCAGAGTCAATGCAGGGATCCCAATTTACGAAAATGCAGGGGAGGGGATGGCCCAAGGATTTTTTAAAATTAATGAGTAAAAAGTGTATTTTTCTAAATCTAGGGGGGATCGCCCTCTTCCCAATTGGCAACCATGAATCAAGCAAAGAAGAGTAACCTCATGCGACGTGAGTAGCCTACCTTCGTCATGAAATCTCTAAGTGGGACTGTTATCTCTAAGTTGGGACTAAGCAATCATATATACAAGCATGCAGGAATTCGTTTGGACACCTTTGGGATTTCGGGGGAACATAATTTAATACTTACGCGTAATAGCGACCACACTTTGTTCGTGATCAAACAGTTCGTGGTAACGAACTGTAGTAAGGAGCGATCCGGCTCAATATTAAACGAAACTCTAAAAAACGGAATTTTGATACTAAAAGATACATCAAAAGAATCGGATTTTTATGTTGATTTTAAATATATAAGTTTCATCAAATTTACTCTTTGTCATCAAAAGTTACGAGCCTGAGAAAATTTGCCTTATTTTGGAAAATAGTTGGAAACACCCCCTAAAAGTCATAGAATCTTAACGAAAATCACACCATTGCATTGAGCATATCAGAGAACCCTACTGTAAAAGTTTCAAGCTCCTATCTACAAAAACGTGGAACTTCGTATTTTTTGCCAGAAGACCGATCACGGTTTTTTTTTTTTTTTTTTCTTTTTTCCAGGGGTCATCATATCAACCGGGTGGTCCTAATATGTCGCAAGAGGGCTCATTCTAACGGAAATAAAAAGTTCTAGTGTCCCTTTTTAAGTGACCAAAAAATTGGAGGGCACCTCGGCCCCCTCCCACGCTCATTTTTCTCCCAAAGTCAACGGATCAAAATTTTGAGACCGCCATTTTGTTCAGCATAGTCGAAAACCATAATAACTATGTCTTTGGGATGACTTACTCCCCCAGAGTCCCCGGGGGAGGGGCTGCAAGTTACAAACTTTGACCAGTGTTTACACCATACAGTAATGGTTATTGGGAAGTGTACAGACGTTTTTCAAGGGGATTATTTTGGTTTGGAGGGGGGTTGAGGGGAGGGGTCTATGTGGGAGGATCATTCCTTGGAGGAATATGTCATGGGGAAGAGAGATTCAATGAAGGGGGCGCTAGATTTTCTAGCATTATTATTAAAAAAAAGAAAAAATAAATATGAAAACGTTTGTTCAACTGAAAGTAAGGATCAGCATTAAAACTTAAAACCGAACAGAGATTATTACGCATATGAGGGGTTCATTTCCTCCTAGATACCTCGCTCTTTGAGCTAAAGTATATTTAGTGATTTCAACTATTTATTTTACGGCCTTTTTGATGGTCATTCTTAAAGAGTTGGGACAAAATTTAAGCTTTAGTGTAAAGAGTGAGGTATTAACGAGGGAACAAATCCCCTCATATATATAATAAAAATATAAGAATATAAGAGTTCGTTACGTAAGTTAATTGTATAATTCTATAACACGTATATTTTTTACTAGTAAAAACGTTCACTAAAAATTAAAAGTTCTAGTTGCTTTTTCAAGTAACAAAAAATTGGAGGGCAACTAGGCCTCTTCCCCCACCCCTTTTTTCTCAAAATCGTCTGATCAAAACTAAGAGAAAGCCATTTAGCCAAAAGAAAGAATGAATATGCAAACTTCATTTTAATTATTACGTCCGAAAAGCCAAAATCAAACATGCATTAATTCAAAAACGTTCAGATATTAAAGAAAAAAAAACTAGTTTTTTTTAACTGCAAGTAAGGAGCGACATTAAAACTTCAAACGAACAGAAATTACTCCGTGTATGAAATGGGTTGTTCACTTCTCAATGCCCCGCTCTTTACGCTAAAGTTTTTTACTGTTTAATAAAGTAGAATTTAGAGAAAGAGTCAAACATTAGCGTAAAGAGTGGGGTGTTGAGAAGGGAACAGCCCCTTTCATACACGGTGTAATTTCTGTTCGTTTTAAGTTTTAATGTCGCTTCTTACTTTCAGTTACAAAAACTAGTTTTTTTTTATTTAATATTTAATGAAACCGGCTTTCTGTGTCCACTCAGAAATAATCAGCTTATCATGAGCAAGATAAAGTACTATGCAAGTGTGTCTTAATTAAAAATTCAATATATAAAGGTAGCTAGTTATTTAATATAATTCTTTCTGGGCGGCCTGCTTTCCATAATTCTATGTTGTAGTTTTCAGGATTTATTACTAAAGTACTACTTTTCACTATATTTTGGTGTATTTCAGTGGAATTAACCTAGCTGCACTTCTTGAGTGTGGTCGCTATAATACGTAAGTACCAATAATTTTTCCAAAGACTCAAGAATTGGCAATTTCAGAAAGAAGAATTCAGAAAACATGAGTGACTACACTAAAATTGTAAAAACTCAGGATATTAGAGGGGAATAAGGACTGAAGCCCCTCCTCCATATTGCGTACCTACCTACATCCGTTTTCTCTATATTTATAAATACTTTTTATCTTACATTTATTGTTTTCCTCCATGAATAAAATATTAATTCCATACCAAGTTGGTAATAGTGTATTCTGTAGGATTTTTTTTTAATTCCAAATTGTTTTTATTTTTATCATTCAGCATTTAACTTTGATTCGTGTCCGGTATTGGTGTTTATGGAAGCGCTCGTTTTAAATCTATCGTGTCTATGTGTATACAAAACTGATCGATGGTTCTTGAATAGCTCATTATTAGAAATTTTCAAGTTATTAAGGAAAAAACTTGAAGCATACGAATTAGACAATGATAGATTATATTGCTAATAGACTAGAAGCTTTGAATGAAATAGGAAATAAGTCAGAGAAGAGAAATTGAATAAGGATAGAAATGCATGCTAAATATTATATAAATTTGTGTGTTAATTTCAACATGACAACAAAATTCGTCAGCAATAACAAAGACCACACTTCCTTTCTATCAGATGAAAAAAGAGGTTGTGTACCATTTTAATTAGAAGTTGCACAACTTCTAGTTAGAAGTTGGATTAAAACTTTTAATTAGAAGTGTTTCTGGATATTTTATTGTTCTAGTCGATTGTTATGGCACTTGGTATTAACCAAGTGACATATAGCGATCGCAAATTTTTTATTTTTTGCCAGAAGACAGATCACGGATGGGTGTTTATTTGTTTTTTGTTTTTTTTCCCAGGGTGATCGTATCGACCCAGTGGTCCTAGAATAATGCGAGAGGGCTCATTCTAACGGAAAAAAAATCTAGTGCCCTTTTTAAGTGACTAAAAAAATTGGAGGGAACTTAGGCCCCCTCCCAAGCTAATTTTTTCCCAAAGTCACTGGATCAAAATTCTGAGATAGCCACTTTATTCAGCATAGTCGAAAAACCTTATAACTATTTCTTTAGGGACGACTGGCTCCCCCACAGTCCCCGTGGGAGGGGCACAAGTTACGAACTTTGAATAGTGCTAACACATAGTAATGGTTATTGGGAAGTGTACAGACGTTATCAGGGGGATTTTTTGGTTGGTGGGAGGGGGGTTGAGGGGAGGGGTTATGTGGGGGGAACTTTCCATGGAGGAATTTGTCACTGGGGAAGAAAATTTACATGAAGGGGCGCGGGATTTTCTAGCGTTATTAAAAAAAGCAATGGAAAAATAAATATGAAATTTTTTTTCAACTGAAAGTAAGGTGCAGCATTAAAACTTAAAACGAACAGAAATTATTTCATATATGAGGGGTTTACATCCTCCTAATACCTCGCTCTTTACGCTTAAGTATTTTTAGTAATTTCAACTATTTATTCTACGGCCTTTGTGAGTCAGGGGTCATTCTTAAGGAATTGGGACAAAATTTAAGCTTTACTGAAAAGAGCGAGGTGCTTAAGAGGGGGAAAACCCCCCTCACATACGTAATAAAGCATACGAATAATATAGAAGTTCGTTACGTGAGCTAATTCATAAGTTACGTATATATTTTACTAATAAAAATGTTTGTAAAAAATTAAAAGTTCTAGTTGCCTTTTAAGTAATCAAAAAATTGGAGGGCAACTAGAGCTCCTCCCCCGCTCCTTTTTTCTCAAAATCATTCGATCAAAACTATGATAAAGCCATTTAGCCAAAAAAACAAATATACAAATTTCATTTTAATTATTCATCTGCGGAGAGCCAAAATCAAAGCATGCATTACTTTCAAAACATCCAGAAATTAAATAAAAAAAGAAATTCTTTTAACTGAGAATAACGAGCGATATTTAAACTTAAAACGATCAGAAATTACTCCGAATATGAAAGGGGCTGTTCCCTCCTTAACGCCCCGCTCTTTACGCAAAAGTTTTTTACTGTTTTAAAAAGTAGAGTTGAGAGAAAGAGTCAAACCTTAGCCTAAAGAGCGTAAACTTTGGCGTTCAAGAGTCATTTTTAAAGAATAAGAGCGAGGGTTTGAGGCGGGGAATGTCCTCTCACATATGGACTAATTTCTGTTAGTTTTAAATTTCAATGTTGCTCCTTACTTTCAGTTGAACAAACTCGTTTTTATTTAACTCCCGACTGTTGTTCAAGTGATTCCAGGAAAATCTTTCTTGGTGGAAAATTCCCCCTAGAAAATTATCTTCGCGGAAAATCCCCCTACACAGAAAACTACCCCCCCCTAGAAATTTTTTCGTATATTTCTCAATGATAAATACTATATGTAAACGACGGACAAATTGCATAGCTTGCATCCCTTTCCCCAGGGGATGTTGGGATCATGTCATCCCCAAAGGTACAGTTTTTGGACCTTTCAACTCGGCTGAATCAAATGACTATCTAAAAATTATGATTGGATGTCTTTCAGGGACAAAGAGGCATTGGAGAGGGAATAGTTGCCCTTCAGTCTTTTTGGCCACTTAAAAGGACACTAGAGCTTTTAATTTTCGTTTTAATGAGCACTCTCTCGAACATCTAAGGCCATTAGTTCGATATGATCACCCCTGAGATAAAAAAAAAAAAAAAAAAAAAAAAAAAAAAAAAAAAAAAAAAAAAAAAAAAAAAACATCCCTGATCGTTCTGGTAAACAAACCAAATTCCACATTTTTGTTCATGGAGTTTGTAAATCAATACACTGATATGCTAATATTCTAACTGATATCTCATATGCTGAATCTGACGGTTTGATTTCCATTATGATCCTTTAAATTTTGGGGGATGTTTTCCCCCCTTTTAGAAAAATAGGCAAATTTTCTCAGGGGCGTAGTTTATGACTGATTACATTACACTAAATAAATTTTATATATTTGGAATCAACATAAAGAGCAAATTATCTTGATGTTTTAAATGTTACTAAAATCCCCTGTTTAAAGTTTTGATCACTACTGGGCCGAGTCGTTCATTTCCCTGTACTGTTTGGTGCAAAACGAGCAATTCAATCCTCAAACAAAAAATAAAAAGTTAAGCATTGATTAGAGGGGATTGTTCTCAAAAAGTGACAAAAACATTTTGGTGATTTTTGAGAAGTGGCCACGGCAACAACTTTAAACAAGACAGGATGGACTAGGAGTGTAAAAGAGAAGTGACAGCAAAAAGCTATCCAGAAGAAACCAAGAAACAATAATAACTTCACGCGAATTAGACGAAGTGCAAGCAAATACTGCACCTCCTATCTTTCAAAGGGGAGGGATACGACTTAGGGTTTAAGGAGGAAAGAGTGTGGAATTTTATCTTCTGTATATAATCCTGAGAAAATGCTCCTTAAAAGTTTTAATTATATCATTTAAGTTTCTAAAAATATGGGGAGGCCGGAATGGACAACCACAATCAAACGTGGTAACGAACTGTAATTAAGAAGCGATCCGGTTCAATACCAAAACTAAAAAAAACGGAATTTTGATACCAACAGATACATCAAAAGAATTGAATTTTTATGCTGATTTCAATATAAGTTGCACCAAGTTTAGTCTTACCCATCAAAAGTTACGAGCCTGAAAATATATGCCTTATTTTCAAAAAAAGGGGGAAATACCCCATAAAAGTCACAAACACGCCATCAGATTTAGCATATCAGAAAACCCTGCTGCAGTTGCAAAAATATGGAATTTTGTATTTTTTGCCAGAAGAAAGATCACAAATTCGTGTTCATTTTTTTTCCAGGGGTGATCGTACCGACCCAGTGGTCCTAGAATATGGTGAGGGAGTTCATACAAACGGAAATTATAGTATTTGTATTTATATAGTATTATTCATATAGTATCGTATAGTATTTTTTATTGGGAAGTATACAACAATTTTTTTTGGGGGGGGGAGGTTGTGCTTGGGGTAGATTTCTACGGGAAAAATCTTTCTTGGGGAGGGAACTTTCTGGGGAGTGAATATTCCGGGGAAAATGTTACACTGGAGGGTTTTGACAGAATTACCATACAAAATTCTCTTTAATTGTTTTACTCTTTGCGAAATTTCTCATGTGGAGATGTTCCGGGAGTATTATCCAGGGGCTTTTTTCCGCGTGTTCTGTTTTCCGGAAAATAATTTCCACGGAAAGGGGCATTTCTGGAGTGATTGAGAAACCGATTAGCGATTAAAGTCTTGTTCAAATGAAAAAATGCTAAGGAGAATTTTTCAGGATGAATCGTCCACAAGAAATTTCACACGGAGAGGGATTCTCAGCTGGAATAGAACTGTCTGGAGAGAATTTGACGGGGGGGGGGGTTTGCACTTTACATTGGATCGAATTTCCACGGAGGAGGTTTCCGTGAGGAGGAATTTTCTGTGCTGTTCCCTCCTAAAGCCCCGCTCTTTACGCAAAAGTATTTTATTGCTTTAAAAAGTAGAGTTGTGAGAAAGAGTCAAACTTTAGTCGTAAAGAGCAGAGTGCTGAGGAGGGGACAGCCCCTTTCATATACGGGATAACTTCTCTTTGTTTTAAGTTTTAATGTCGCTCCTTACTTTCAGTTAAAAAAAACTTGTTATTTTTTATTTAATCTTTGACCTCTTTGAATTAATTAAGGTTTTGATTTTGGCACACAGTACATGAATAATTAGAACGCAATTTGCATATTAATTTTACTTGTTTTTGGCTAAATGGCTTTTTCAAAGCTTTGATTGGATGATTTTGAAAAAAAAGGCGGGAGAGAGAGCCTAGTTGCCCTCCAATGTTTTTGGTTACTTGAAAAGGCCACTAGAACTTTTATTTTATTTACGAACGTTTTTATTAGTAATAAATATACGTAACTTACGAATTAACTAACGTAATGAACTTCTATATTCGTATATTTTTATTACGTATATGAGGGGGTCCGCCACCTCGTCAATGCCTCGCTCTTTACACTAAAGTTCAAATTTTGTTCCAATATTTTAAGAATGAACCCAGAATCACAAAGGCCGATTAGTAAGAATAAATAGCTCTTTTGAAATTACTAAAAATACTTTAGCGTAAAGAGCGAGGTATTGAGGAGGGGGCGAACCCACTCATATACGTAACGTAATAATTTATGTTCGTTCTAAATTTTAATTTTGCTCCTTACTTTCAGTTAAAAAAAACTTATTTTTATATTTAATTTCTCACTGTTTTTTTTTATTAATAATGTTAGAAAATCCAGCGCCTTCTTTATGGAAATTCTATTCCCCCATTATAAATTCTTCCATGGAAAGATCCTCCCATGTAACCCCCTCCCCGACCCCCAGCCCCCCCCCCCCCCTCACAGCTAACAGAAAAATCCCCTCTGAAAACGTCTGTTTACTTCCTAATAACCAAAACTGTAAGTAAACAATGGGCAAAGTTCAAAACTTGCAGCCCTTCCCCGGGGACTCTGGGGATTAAGTCGTCCTCAAAGACATAGTTGTTCAATTTTTCGATTATGCTGAACAAAATGGTTATCTCAAATTTTGATCCGGTGGCTTTAGGAAAAATTAGCGTGGGAGGGGGCCTGGTTACCCTCCAATTTTTGTGTCACTTAGATAGAGCACTAAAACTTTCAATTTCCTTTAGAATGAGCCCTCTCGCGACATTCTAGGACCACTGGGTCGATACGATAACCCCTGGGGAAAAAACAAACAAATAAACACGCATCCCGTGATCTTTCTTCCGGCAAAAAATACAAAATTCCGCATTTTTGCATATAGGAGCTCGAAACCTCTACAATAGGGTTCTCTGATGCGCTGAATCTGATGGTGTGATTTTCATTAGGATTCTACGACTGTTAGGGGGCGTTTCTCCCTTTTCGAAAATAAGGCAAATTTTCTCTGGCTCGTACCTTTTGATGTGCAGGACTGAAATCGATAGAATTTTATTTAAAATCCGCATAAAAATCCGATTCTTTCGATATATCCAATTCCGTTTTTAAAGTTTCGGTTACTATCGAGCCGGGTAGCTCCTTATTACAGTTCGTTACCACGAACTGTTTGATATAAGTAGGGAGAGGGATACATTTGCTTGTTTGACGGTATTTAAAAAATTGACCATACCACTTGAAATTAATGGATATTGTAACACCGAGAATTTTAACATGATTCACTAACATTTCAAGTGGAATGAGATTCGAAAAAGGGGAGCATATATAATTAGTTGGTTTATTTGTACTAGTTTTATTGATGTATATTAGATAGGCTATGAAGTAATAATTTTTGTTCGTTTGAAGTTTCAACTTCGCTCTAATTCAAAAACTTCGTTTTTTTAAAATTAACATCCATATGAAATGAAAAATAGACACGCGAAGTCCTCTGAAAACTGGTTAACGGTTCTAGCCACGTGTAACTAAAAAAGTATACATTAAGTCTGATAATGCTGATACCATATTGTGTTAGTGCTAATAACCGTCCCTTGAAATAAAGTCTTCCAGTAGATACTTCCTCCTTTCCTCTGGGGCTTCAAATAATTATTTCCCTTTCAAATCAAAATATAAGTCTACAAAGTTGTATGTCGATCAATTACGCCAAAAAAAGAAGAAAAATGTCAATACGCTGAGAAAAATCACACACATCAAGTTGTTTTCAAGCTAGTTAAAAATTCTGATCATGCATCATCAATAAAGTTATAACTAAGATTGTGATTATGGTGATGTCAGCTGTTATTTTGACACTGTAGCAAGGCAACAGAAGCAGTCGTCGCTCTTCTCTACATCGACGAGGACCCACCTGTGTGCCAATGAAGACATCAACTAGCTAAATGATGGATGGCCGAGTCTCGCCATCCTTGCCTTTTACGGCATAACCATGCGCTTTTTACAAACCCAAGTGGTCAAATTGATGCATCAGAAATGAGGTACATGTAGATATGTGCAAAGCATTTCGTCGATACCTACAGGTTTTTATTGGGTTAGAAAAAAAAAGAAATTGTATGAATGGTACTGTAGTAAGGTGGGCAGGCACGTAAACGTTTTTTCTTGGAGTAGGGGGGCTGACTCCAAACTATGGTGAATTTTGCTTTGAAAAATATTGGATATTACAAGGAATTTTGTAAAACTTGGACATTTTGGGAGGGAGGGGGTACAGGCCCAAATCTCCCTCCTGCGTTCGTATCTTACGGTCGTATATTTTTGAGCATATAAAGATATGTAAGAAAGTTTTCTAAAACCAATTTTTAAAAAGTATGATAAAATACAACTTAAAAAATTCTTTTTATCTTGTTATTTAATAGATTCACAGCTAAATGAATTAAAAGATTCGTTTTGCAGTCAAATAACAGGAAAAAGGAAAATTGAAGCCTGCTGTCGTTTTGGAACTTTTTAGTCTTTTGTACAGGCCAAGGGTAAGTAATTTTTCTTAGGCCATAGAAAATATTAAACGGCCCTTCGTTTTCTTTTGACAATATTTAGATCATCACAGTCCACGAATATTCCTGTCATTTGATCACTTAAATTGCAACATTTAACTTCATCAACAAACCCCTATTAAAAGAACCAGCAAAATGAAAGTCAGGGTATAGTGCAGAGCTGAGGTAGGTACATTTGGCTTGAAAGCATTCGAACAGCTACTCATTCTTAGACACGTTTATCACTTAATATGGTTTTTGAGGGCTATTTCTAATATATTTACTTTTCCCAAGATCCGAAGCTAAATTCTGAAATTGTTAATTTTGGGGACAAATCCCAAAGACTGGCAGTCCTGGTCAAAACGTAATTCACAGAGGATCTATTAACCCACCCAGTGCCATTGTTGCCTGTTGTTAACTTTGAAACAGGGTGATGAAGTTCTCAAGGTCTACTCAAGGTTATGAACAGTAAGCAAAGACCCTTTGTCAATATTAAATTAAAAAAATTACTTGTCTCATGTGCAAGTAAAAAGCAACGTTAAAATTTAAACCAAACAGAAATTATGTCTAATATGGGGGAGGACTGCAAACAGTTCATCGTAGCGAACCGTTAGTAACGAGCGACTCGGCCCAATGGTAACTAAAACTCTAAAGAAAGCAGTTCCAAAAACTGTGTAATGAAACTAATCAGCTTCGTAAGTCTTGTGTTCAAAAATATTATGGGATAAAATGTGAAAATAATGAAGGGAACACGAGAGGTACGTGAAAAACCATTAATGAATTATTAAATAGTGGCAAGAAGACAGAAAATTTAGCTAGCCTAAAAGTTGACGATAGAATAGCTGTTGAAAAGAAAGAAATTCCTGATATTTTCGGTGAATATTTTTCAAAAATAGGTGAATCAGCAAGTGAATATTCATACAGCTATAGCAGTAAAATTACCAAACCTTTGAAGACGAAAGAGGTTTGGGGGTAAACATGGATACTGCTGACATTAATCTGGGGGAGATGACTCGAGTGATAGGATTGATTAAGTCAGATTCGTCTGGGATCGATGGTCTCAATCTGCAAACATTTAAATTAGTAATGGTATATTTGTTGCCCTGCATTGTATATTTGATTAACCTGCCGGTGAAAAAGGGTGATTTCCTTTCACGACTAAAAGAGGCCACGGTCATACCTTTCAGAAAGGAGGTTTCAAGACAGATCCTTCGAACTGGAGACCAATTTTGATGCTGTCTTTGTTTTCAAAGCTATATGAAAAGGTTATTCATAGAAGGTTGTACAACCATCTGAAATTATATTGGTTTCTCGCGGAAACACAGATTGGATTGCTCCCTCAAATACACCCCCTTAAATATGGAATACTTTCTGTTCGTTTTAAGTTTAAATGTTGCTTCTTACTTTCAGTTGAAAAGACTTATTATTTTTCGTTTAATACGCTTAAGATTTACAGCGCTTTACAGACAGCATTTATGAGTGTAACAAATGTAGTTAATGTGCAATTGCAAATACATTTTCTCGGTGTTCTTTTTAATGTGCAACTGCAAATGCATTTTCCAGATGTTCTTTTTAATGTACAACTGCAAATGCATTTTCCCGATGTTCTTTTTAATGTGCAACTGCAAATGCATTTACCCGATGTTCTTTTTAATGTGCAACTGCAAATGCATTTTCCCGATGTTCTTTTTAATGTGCAACTGCAAATGCATTTTCCCGGTGTTCTTTTTAATGTGCAACTGCAAATGCATTTTCCCGATGTTCTTTTTAATGTGCAACTGCAAATGCATTTTCCTGATGTTCTTTCAAAATATTTGAACTGAAAATTCTATTGTTTAAAGCAAACGCACGTGAATTAGTTCTTATATTTTGAGATACTGTGAAAGATAATGTTTTACTTCATCCTAGTTCTTATGTGTTTAAACAGTCGTTCTTATAATAAGGGGGTAGCAGGGACATCAGCTTAAAAGAGCAGGTTCGTTCAGCTGAATTTATTGAGCAGGTCCGTTAATCCTCTTACCCTTGTCAAACCGGATTCTCATCCCTAAAAGCCATAGCTAGGACGGCAGCTCTCAGCCAATTTCAACTGAGATGAGACATCAACTTCTGCTAGGTCTTCTGACGATAAAGTTTTGCCCCCCCCCCTCAAAAATTGGTTTTATTTCCATACACACAGAAGGCACAATTAGGATTCTAGCTTTTACTTAACTTCAAGTTTAATTAGGAAATCACAACCCCTTCTTGTTGATGCACTAATAAAAACATTCTGTAATTCAAGGTTTGAGAATATACGGCCAAGGAGTGCAAAGTAATACCAGCTGGGTGGTGTGGAGTGTCGTGAGTCCCACTAAGGAAACTTAGTCTTCAGCAATGGTTAGTGCATCGGGTGGGGAGATTCCAACCCTATCAAATAAATGATTCAGGCTTTTATTCCGCCATCCTATAGTTTGTTCCAGACTCTTCGTTCTTTGAAAGAAGGGGTCAAAATGTCACCAAAGTGTATTTAATGGTAAATGTCAGAGATGGCCAAACTACCGCAGAGCATCCTGAGCATCTTTAATCGAGAAAGATGAGTGGACAACAAGAACATGCAATCAGTCAACACAGAGGCTGATTCGTTGCACCAAACCGTTACCCAAACCTCTCTAAACATATTGTTGCGTGCAACACAGCAAATAGTGTCTAATCGATAGCAAATATTAAAAAAAAAATGAGTTGCACGCATCTATCGTTCGAGGTCTTTCCAGTAAAGGAAAAGAGAGTTTGCATATTTGGTTACCGATTAATTCAATAAGTGCTAATTCAGAGTTATGTAACATATATATAACGTGATTTGATTTTGGACGCTACACCTAAGACCAGGGGCGTAGCTAGAGTATTTTTATTGGGGGGAGACAAGAGGGGATACTATTGAAGTAGATGCCATTCAAGTGGCAGGGAAGAAAGTAACTATTTAAGAAACACGTTTCTTGGTGAATTTAAAAGCCTTGCCCCATTCATTATAACAATAAACACACATTAAACAATCATAAATATAAGTGCTGGTGCTTGGCTTTTTACTAAAATTGCCAGCAATGAGGTGCTGCAGACAACAGTAGTATAGTATAAACAAGCTTTTGGGTGGGTGAAGGTGAATATCGTATACACTCGACTTTTTTCAGCCAGATTCATTACTAGTGCTGAACTACGTATCCCCCCTCTACATCCCCAAACCCCGATGCACAGTACAGGATGCCCCATCTCATAGTTGAACCAAGCTCTGTTCTAATAGCCCCGGGTATCGTGATATTCATTTGCTCGTAATTTTGAATGGATTTTGACTCTGTAAGATTAAGGTTTAACTTGTAATAATAAATAATGAAAATAAAAAATAATGTAATAATGAAAATAAAAATAATGTAAGGTTTAATTTGTTGTACTTCACTTTTAATATACATTATTTCTTGAAGTATTAATTATTATTTTTTATTAAATTTACACTTATAACGAGCAAGAGTTTAAAGCTACTTAATAAATTATGTTTTTTTCAAATTATAGGGAGCAACTGTCCCTCTTGCCTTGCCTCAACGATGGCACTACCTAAGACTAACAACTATTTAAAATAGCCCTTCGGAACAAGTTTAGTGACAAAGACATCGTGGAAACAGAATTTTAATTAAAGGACTATTTTCAGCTTTAGCGGAACATTATGGCGCGCATTTTTATTGTTGACAAAACAATAAAAATAAGGTTATGTACGTTTGATTACAGATATGACAACATACATACATGCTTATTTTAGTATTATTAATTAAAAGAAAAATTCAAAAAAAAATTTTAAGCAAAATAAAGAGGGATCCTAGAAGAAATAAAGTCAAGATTGAAACGGACAGAAATTATTGCATATGAATAAAGGACACTTAAAATGAACAAAAATTAAATGAATAGTCAAGTGAAACTTAAGACGAAGTGAAATAACCACAATAATAAGTGGGGCTATCGCTCCCTTAAATATTCTAAAGGCTGGAGGAACATTCGAAGAACCTCTTGGTATAAGTTTAAAGCCTGGTAGAGCCCCAAGCAATAAAAAGCCGGAGGTCAGAAAGGTTTGCTTAATTGCAACTGTGTTTCCATATAGTCCCAAGCGAACCCCTTAATTTCCCTCCGCAGGGTGGGTTGGGCTAAAAAAAAGTATTGGCCGCTGAATATTCGCCCCTTTGTTCCCTTTCAGCAAGGCTTTTGTCTTATTTGTATCAAGCGGACTAGAGAACTTCATCAAAAAGGTCAGAGAAGGGGCATACAACTTTGTAAGTCATCATTCTTGTATCCCATAGGCCAAAATTCAAGTTCAAATAGTATAGGACATGCCTACATTTTTACAAAGAAGTTTTCAACTTGGTTGGGGCTCATAGGGTGGCGTCGTCGGTTTGATTCTCTAATCATACAAATGAAAATTTTTCGTATGATTCTGGCATAAACAAGGTGCTCATCTTTATTATATCCACAGGTTGACCTTATCTCGTTTTTGCCCAGAGTCAGGACTTGGCTTGTTTTTGTACTGAGCCAATCCGCGGCTTGGGAATTTCTGCACCGAATCAGTGGCTCGTTTTTTCACTGAGATGGGAATCCCTGTAGCATGTGATTCCACTATAAACAAGGTACAGCACGTCCACCTTTCGGCTAAAATGTCGATAGTTTTGGGGAGGGGGTCGTGGCCCTAAATTCTAGACACAATCATGCATATTTAGACTTCTTTTCAAGGTGATGACTTTTTCAAGGACCGATATGTCCACGTTTTCTACTAAGATGCGCCTTTGAAGACAGGGCTAATTGAGTGATTTGGGGCCTTTGCCCTTGGGGATCCAGGACCCATTTCCCATTTAGAGGCACACTGTTTGAACCTTTCAATAGTTCTAGGTAATATGACCACCTAAAGATTTGATTTACTGTCATGGGAGTTACGGGGGCAAAACAGGGCATAAGAGGGGGGCTGGTTACAGCTTCAATCATTTTCCACTGTTGAACAGGTGGTTATTTTCATAATATTTTCTCGGGAAAGATAGTCATGGATGCGTGTTTACTTGTAAGGTTGATTTTCCCGAGTCAAACCAGGGGTCTTAACTATGGAGAGGGGGCTCAAAGAACGTAAACTTAAGGTGGTATCGTGGTCTATTGGAATGACAAAAGAGATTGCGCCCCATAAAGTACCGGTTGCTGTCATTTTGTATCACAAAACAATGGTCACCCAAATTGGAATAACGTTAGATTGACCAAAAATAAAGAGATTGCCAATCGGTTTAGAACGATCGTAAAAGCCTATAGCCTCCCACATACAGAGGCTATACTGCCGTTTAATCGCACACTTGTCTCCATAACATCTATTCTATCCTTCAAAACGAAAAGTTATTACAGGCCCTTTACATAATAACACTACCGTTTATACACGCTTACATCGTTTAAGTGCGCCAACTGTTAAAAGGGGGAGGGAGGGTGAAGTGACTTTTTAGGGGTGGGGTGTCTAAGGCCTCAATTATAAATTTTTAGGCCTGCCTTAACCTTTCAATGAGATGCCCTTAAAGTCAATACGACGATGGGGGAGAAAGTAATTTCAGGCCTCCATTAGTTTGGAGAAACAGTTTTACACTATACCTACAAATGGGTGACGAGAGAGTGGCAAGTCTCCTGTCATTGCTAAAACGGTTTTTTACAGTTTTTAACTGAAAAAGAGAGTTTTTCAAAATATTAAAAGATTTTTATGCGAAAATTTCACGTCAGCATAATAAAGAGGGAATTGAGGGGACGGTATCACCATTATGTTTAGAACGTAATTTAAATAAAAACAGATTTTTTCGAATGAAAATGAAAAGCGATGTAGAACTAAAAATGATCGGATTTTTGTGTATTTGTGTATGAAAAGTATAGATCAAATGCTTGGTTTCGTTCAAAACAGACACTGAATAGAAAAAACTATTTTTCAGAATAATAAATAATAATAAGAGGCGGGATATATAAATGACGACCGGGACACAGGGATTGTTCGAATAGAAATTACAGACCGGGGCGCAAATGACGACCAGGACACCGGGACACAGGGAATATAAATGACGACCGAGACACAGGGACACATCATTAGAATAATGAGGTATAGATCTGAATACGGATTGTTTTTCTTATGGACAATTATATGTTGCATGTTCAAGAGTCAGTAAACCTGACAATCTATTTATATGCAACATATATGTATATATATATATATATATATATATATATATATATATATATATATATATATATATATATATATATATATATATATATATATATATATATATATATATATATATATATATATATATATATATATATATATATATATATATATCTATTCACAGGTGGGACACAGGGACACAACCACAATGGCACGTACCTAATATGGCGCGTAACGACTTACGCGCGCGGGGGGGGGGGCTTGGGGGGCGCGAAGCGCCCCACCAACTAGGTGTTGGGGTGGCGCGAAGCGCCACCCCAACAGCTAGTATATATATATATATATATATATATGACGGGGGTGCCATCCCTGTCACCCCTAGCCAATTCTTTAAGCTAAATTTTTTTCTATGAAAATACTCAACGCTCTACCACAAGAGCATTATGACAAAACTTTGTGTTCGAAAATACTTCGAGAATGAATGTCATTTAAATGTTAGGATGATTTCTCTTTGTTTAAGTTTGATCATAATTTTTTTTATTATTTTGAATTATGATTTATTTTTTAATATTCTTTATTATTTTGAAAAAAAATTTCTATTCAAGGTCTGTTCTGAGCAAAACCAAGTATTTGATCTATACTTTCCATAAATGATATAAAATTTCTACCATAGCTTACATTCTAAAGATTCTGAGCCCATAAAATAATTTGTTAATTACGTATTTCAGAAATGGTGTTTGATATTTACTGAATTCGGTAATTCAGGGATTTTGAAGTTACTAATTGCAATTGAGACACTTTAGAAATCCTAAAATTGGAAGTTAGTATCTACCCCCACAGTAAAGAGAAAAGACCCCCCCCCCTACCTGATTTATTTTATCTATTGGTAAAAACCTCTTTGCCCTCTCTAATTCGATCTTCTTTTTATTCAGTCTGTCAAAGAGTGATTGCTAATAAATATCCCATTTTTTGCTTTTTCTTCTATCAACTTGAGACGCTCACTGACGAATTGGACTAAAAACAAAGCTAAAAAAAAGTCTATATTGCACACGCCAAAATGTTTTGTTGACAGATACAGACATAGCTCCTTTGTTAAGAACCCCATTAACCCAAAAGGCTTGAAAGATCCCCTATAAGACCATTACGGCGGGTATAACCAGAGCGGGACCTTTCAAAGCGCAAAACCCACGCAGAGTTTGATAAATATTACGATTAAGTACAAGACCCAGCAATCCTAGCATTCTTCAAGTGGATTTAAAGAAGGTATTAAAAGGACCCAAGTGACTACTAAGGAGGCAATTTCACGTCAAACGGGTTGAATGCAATCAATTGGTTGGGTGGAGTAGTCAGAGTGACTTGTAGCGAAATAGTAATGTGAGGCCTTACCTGATTTTGAAATTTATGGACAAGAAATTAAGATAAGAAGACAGGAGTCAATAAAGAAAACATATTTGCGTATATTCAAAGAATATACATAATAGAGAAAAAGACAACATAACAGAGAAAAAATTATGGTTGAAAAACCGAACAAGATTGCGTCTTGTTAACACTGAACCTTGTGATACAACTGGATGAAATTCATTTAATACACAGCCCAAATTGAGGCCAGGGAAGGCGTTTTTGAGCCTCATCCCCCACCCATTTCTTGAGTCTAAAATATAAAATAGTGGGATAAAATATTTACAAAAAAATAAAACAAGGTCATGACAAAAACAAATAACAATGAATAAATAAAGTGAGCATCAAATCAACAAAATAAAACATTGAAGAACAAAACATTCTTCAAATGGAGTTTTGGGAGATATTAAAAGGACCTAAGTGACTATTTAGGAGGTTCTTTCACGTCAAACGGGTTGAGTGTAATCAATTTGTTGGGTGGAGTAGTTAAAGAGTGACTTGCAATACAATAGTAATGTGAACCACTACCTGATTTTGAAATTTATGGACAAGAAATTAAGATAACGATATAGGAGTCAAGTTTTAAGTATCATGCAGCCTGATTAAACTATCAGCATTGATTTCTTCATATATTTATTATCATTATTCCGTGTCAAACTTTGATTGCAAAATTTGTAAAACATTTTTTACAGCTCCCTAAAGCATCCTAAATGTTGATAATAAATGCACGATATATATATATATGTATATATATATATATATATATATATATATATATATATATATATATATATATATATATATATATATATATATATATATATATATATATATATAGGGAGATCCTGAAGCATTAATCAGGAGAAGACTAGGGACATACATTAACTCAGGGGAAGGGGATCGCCTCCCTCAAATCTCATATGTTATAGTTTTCCTATAATTTCTTGCGTTTTCAGCATAATATGCCTCCTTTTGGCGTTTTTCTGCTCGCCAAGAAACAGATGCAGGCATTCGTGCTTGGTAAGGGTTCATACAATATGTACATTAATAAATTCCTTGTAAACACTGCCTTTCCATTTATAAATAAAATGAAATGAAAATATATAATAACAGATACAACTTTAGTTAAGATTGGCACATTTTACCTATTGTTACATTATCACATATGTATTTTCTTTCCATTTTAATTATTTGCATCTCATTTGGCATGCGGCTGCATAGCTATATTCTTTGGGAAAACTTTTAAGATCTCTCGATGGGCCTTTTAATTTTTATATAAAAATAAATTTTCTTTGGACGCACGAATTCAATTTTCTGATATTTTTGGGAAATTCTCAACAAAATTATCAAAAATTGTTCTTTTTTTATTATCGGGTCGTCCTAAAAAATTCATGCATACCTCCCTGATACGGAGGAATAAATTTACTAAATAAATGGCAGGACTCAACTGGAGTATAGTCTATCGTAGTATGGTAAAGATAGATTAAAACAGGTTACAAAAGGTTAATCAGCAGTAGAATCTCAAAGAAGAAGAAGCGGGTTTCCAAATATGAAATAACGAATCTGCTTTGCTTCCATTTATATTGTTTGACTAAATATATCAATCTGATAAAAAATGACTGACAGAAGTTTTGAATAGGTCTATCATCACTAATTACGCGATCAAGATTCGAATATCCATTTAGCAGACTAAGCCACATTCTACTCTTTCATAAGTGGTAGGCTACATTATGCTATCAGATTATTTTCTCTGTTAGGAATTGACAAAAGCCACACTTTCAGCCGGAATTAGATAAGAAATATATTCTGAGGAGATGAAGTAGATAGAGCTAAGACAACCAGTAATGATAGACAAATTTGTGGTAAAAAAATAGCCGCATTCTTGATGAAGAAGGCAAGGATGAGATAACTATAGGGTGTCTCAGAAGTGACCATAATCCAGTAATATACTGTATAATTTAATATCTGATTTATCGAGATTTGTCCCAACTCTATAAAGCAAAGTTGTAATAGCACGCGTAGGCTAGGGTAAATAATCACTTTATACACTTCACAAGTTTTTATTGTTGCCAAACTTGTACACTTTTCGTGTGAAATGCACTCTTTTTTACCCCAAAGAAGATGCAGAAGAAAAATACTCTTTTTTGTTGTCAGCTTTCATTTTGTAAACATCAGTTGTTGGCAAATTCGACAGACGTGCATTTAATCCGAGGGAACAGGGTTGCCAAATTGTGCACTTTTCGAGCGAAATGCGCACTTTTTTTTTACCTCAGACAGGATATGCGCAAATTTTTGACTTGCACTCTTTTTTAGCAAAAATCACTCTTTAATGGCCTTGATTTGCACTCGTTTTAGACGTGACGTCGGCAGTTGGCAAACCCTGCGCAAGTCTCTTTAAGCGGCATTCAAACACTGGATTCAGTTTTTACATTGAGTCCATAAGTTAAAATATTGTTTTGGGCCAATCAGATTCGAGATAATATGTACTATCGACCAATAAAATTCTAAACTCAAAACGTTGAGACTTAGTCCTAGACCGAACCGTGCGTCAAAACACTGCTTTTGTATCGTATAAGTTACGTGAGATAGTGTACAAATATTTTTTCTGAACAAGGACATAGTTGACAACACTTTCAAAAATGAAGCAATAATAATTGAAATTTCTGCATAGTGTTCAAGGGTACAAGGGTACGAACCTTCTTTTAGCACAATCTTCTTGACTCAAAAGTTTATCTTTTTGAGCGCTCTCCTTTTTGAAAAATTTGGAAAAACGTCATCCTCCCAGGAAAGTGTTTTATGCGGCCAAATCAGGCCTTTATTATCAAACAGTTCGTGGTAACGAACTGCAGTAAGGAGCGACCCGGCTCAATAGTAACCGAAACTCTAAAAAATGGAATTTTGATACCAATAGTTACATAAAAAAAATCGCATTTTAATGCTGATTTTAAATATATAACTTTCATCAAGATTAGTCTTACCTATCGAAAGTTAGGAGCCTGAGAAACTTTGCCTCATTTTAGAAAATAGGAGAAAACACCCCCTAAGAGTCATACAATCTTAACGAAAATGACACCATCAGATTCAGCGTATCAGAGAACCATATTGTAGAAGTTTCAAGCTCCTATCTACAAAAATGTGGAATTTTACATTTTTTGCCAGAAGACAAATCACGGATGCGTGTTTATTTGTTTGTTTTTTTGTTTGCCTTTTTTCCCAGGGGTGATTGTATCGACCCAGTGGTCCTAGAATGTCGCGAGAGGGCTGATTCTAACTGAAATGAAAAGTTCTAGTGCCCTTTTTAAGTGACCAAAAAAATTGGAGGGCACCTAGGCCCCCTCCCACGCTCATTTTTCCCCAAAGTCACCGGATCAAAATTCTGAGATAGCCATTTTATTCACCATAGTCGAAAACCCTAATAACTATGTCTTTGGGGACGACTTACTCCCCCGCAGTCCCCATGGGAGGGGTTGCAAGTTACAAACTTTGACCTGTGTTTACATATAGTAATGGTTACTGGGAAGTGTACGGACGTTTTCAGGGGGATTTTTTTGGTTTGGGAGGAAGAGTTCAGGTGGGGGGGGCGGTTACGTGGGAGGATCTTTCCATGGAAAAACTTATCATGGGGGAAGAGACTTTCAATGAAGGGGGTGCATGATTTTTTAGCATTATTTAAAAAAAACAATGAAAAAATAAATATAAAAAGTTTTTTTCTACTGAAAGTGAGGAGCAGCATTAAAACTTAAAACGAGCAGAAATTATTCCGCATATGAGGGGTTTACCTCCTCGTAATACCTCGCTCTTTACGCTAAAGTATTTTTAGTAATTTCAAATATTTATTCTACGGCCTTTGTGATTCAAGGGTCATTGTTAAGGAATTGGGACAGAATTTAAGCTTTAGTGTAAAGAGCAAGGTATCGACGAGGGGTGAACTCCCTCATATACGCAATAAAAACATACGAATATAGAAGTTCGTTACGTAAGTTAATTCGTAAATTACGTCTATTTTTTACTAATGAGAATGTTCGTAAAAAAATTAAAAGTTCTAGTTGCCTTTTTAAGTAATGAAAAAATTGGACGGCAACTAGGCTTCCTCCCTCTCTTCTTTTTTCTCAAAATCTTCCGATTAAAACTATGAGAAAGCCATTTAGCCAAAAAAAAGGAAAATCAATATGCAAATGTCGTTTGAATTATTTATATGCGGAGCGCCAAGATCAAAACATGCATTAATTAAAAAACGTCCTGAAATTAAATTAAAAAAACAAGTTTTTTTTAATGAAATTAAGGAGCGACATTAAAACTTAAAACGAACAGAAGTTACTCCGTATATGAAAGGGGCTTTTCCTCCTCAACGCCCCGCTGTTTGCGCTAAATTTTTTACTGTTTTAAGAAGTAGAGTTAAGAGAAAGAGTCAAACTTTAGCGTAGCGTTGAGCGGGGCGTTGAGGAGGAAAAGCCCCTTTCATATACGGAGTAATTTCTGTTTGTTCTAAGTTTTAATGTCGCTCCTTACTTTCATTTAAAAAAAATCTTGTTTTTTTATTTAATTCACTAAGAGGCCTGATTTGATCGTTCCTAGTAAATTACTTTTACAATGATAAAAGTTGCAAAGATAGTGATAACATTTCAATGCCATAACTGACAAAATATTTCTAAATCGGAGAAAAGATGGAAATCTTACTGAATTGTGCTGCGGGGCAACGAACCGTCTTTTTTTCATGACCACGAATAACGTTTTTTCCTGCGTCTGCTGCTGAGTGGACATTCAAAAAAGAGTTTCAGGTACAAAAAACGCGAAACGGAGAAGAAAAGTTTTGATAAACATGGCAAAAAATTTAAGTAGTTTAAAAAAAATTATTTCTTTAATACCTACTAGATAGCAAAACAAGAAGCAAAATGAAACCGTTTTAACGTCAAAAATTTGATCTTTTAAGAATCATATTCCCGGATTCGAATACGATTGAAATTTAGAAACCTCTGATCTAAATTTCTGTATCTCTTCTGATTCAGGAAAAGTCAGTCTGGAACTTCCAAGTTACAATTTAAAAAGAGAAGAAATTTTTGTTGAATTTTCAGAAATTTCGTAAGGCTCTGGCCCAGAAGTAGACTGAAACGACGCTAGCTAACCGACTCATTAGTAGCGAGTTTGGAGGGGGGTCACCAAATCTCTTTCATAGGAAGTAAGAGCGAGCGTCCTAGAGGTGTCTTTGCGCTGTCTGGGCACAATCTGGCATCTACTTTGTACGTGACAGCTGCAGAAAGGGGCTTAAATTCTTCGTCATCAGGACATATACCAAAGGACATAGTAGGATCTTGACCTCACTGGTCGGGATCATAACCGACCTATTGGTAACCAGAATCCGGTCTGACATCCCATATGAATGGAAGGGGGCCAACATTTGTGGGATACAGGAGCTATTATATCATATATTTTGTGGATCAGAATACGGCACGACCTTTGTGGGAAGGAATGCCTAGATTTTGGCCCCGTGACATCTAGCAGGAGGGTTGATGGGACCTCAACCAGAGAGAAATGCTTCGGTGACCTTAACTTATTTTATAAACGGCTATATAAGCAAACAAAAGTATGACACAGGTTTGGTGCAGTCGGCGGGATTGCTTCTGTGCATCTTGAAGGAAAACAAATGTGAAATAAACAATTTATGCAATTCATCACTGGGCACATGACATAATCCATCTTCGACTTATAGTTTTCGCTGATTATTTAAACTTTATTTGTCTTGGCCTCATGTCCCTTACATTAATGCACACTAGGTAGGGGTGCTTAGGCCCCACTCCAGGTATCATTGTTTAACTAGCCAGAAAGCTGAGGCACATACGCAAAGTGAACGTCCCTGCATGTA
This sequence comes from Artemia franciscana, assembly GCF_032884065.1. Taxonomy (NCBI): domain Eukaryota; kingdom Metazoa; phylum Arthropoda; class Branchiopoda; order Anostraca; family Artemiidae; genus Artemia; species Artemia franciscana. The sequence goes on along the minus strand of NC_088872.1, from coordinate 12,707,030 downwards.
TACCTCCACCTATCCCCCCGATGTCTACTATAATTCATTATATTTCAGAAGGTTCTTTTTGTTGTTTTTGCCCCTCCCCCCAGGCAAATTCCGAAGTAAGTATCTAACCTATTACCTTTGCATCTACTCCCCCTCGAACGTAAGTTCTGGCTTCGCTCTTACTGATTACAATATGTAAAGTTTATCTAGCCAAGATATAAAAAGCACTGATTGGTAAAAGCTGTTTTCTTTACTATGACACATGCCTATTAAATGCTCCGAGGGGCTACGCACTAGCACAGATGAACGTAGACAAAACCGCCAACAAGGAGGGTAATACCGTATGTAGCCAAGAAGTCACCCAGACTAGGACCAGATGGCCTTGAGACACATCTAGTGGTGGGGTTCGAGGGACAAACCCAGGCTCACTAGCGAGAGACAGTGCATAGCCCCTTGAAATACGCTGTGTACTTAAAATCTTATAGTGAGGATGTTGGTTATTATTTGTCATACCGTGTTAATGGTAGTTCGGCACGTGTTCTAACCCACTTCACAACGCAGCTATAAAAGGTATAGTTTATAGGTTAGGAAGGTGTTACCTAGTACACGAAGCACATCATGAGTTCCTTAAGGAAGTACAATAGGATATTTATTAGTCGAATAAAACCAAAATACACGAAGTACAAGAAAAGTCATTGAGTATAGGCCCGTGGCCGGAATTTTCACACTGAAGATAATGTGTGAAAACTGTTCTCTTTAGCCATTAAGTCCCCAAAATAACGTACTTCTACATTTACGTTTTTCAAATTAAAAGTGAGTTCCTGTTTTATTAGATTATTTCATAATGCGTGAGCATACAGTGCCCTTTTTCTTACTATTTTGAGGAATCCCTCCTCCTAACTTAAAACAAATTCCCATATGCACGCAGTGGCGTAATTTCGTCAAAATACTGAGGAGTGGCAAAGTTGGAGCCAATTTTCTCAAATCAAATGAAAATGACAGTGAAAACTGAAAAAATTAGCGGTATAGTACCATAAATGTAAAGATATACTAAAGAAAACTGATTCGTTTCTGCAGATGCTTTATTTATGCAGGCTTATCTTAGTTCTGACAAGAATTTTGAAGAAACTGAATTTCAGCTGGGGTGCGGCAAACTAAGGCATGGGAGGGGCAGTTGCTCCCTGCCCTGTAGCAAGTTATACCCCTGCATGTATGACTGAATCAACTACAAGGGAACTCATGTAACGCTTTTTTTAAAGCTCTTTCTAAATTTGAATATTAAAACCGCAGATTAACTCTTAATTTTGATTCCCTTTACAATGCTAACGTACTCCATTTTACCGTCAGAAATCCACGATTTCTTTTTTCTTGCTTACTTTAAGTGACATTTTTTCAGATTTTCACATTTTGCAACAATTTCAAGGACCCCAAGGTCGTCATATAAATGGGGGTGCATTCTTCCCTAGAATTACCCCTCTTAATTTTTTAAAATGTCTTTTGGGGTATTTTAACTGAAAAAGTTATTTTTTAAAAATGTCTTTTGGGGTATTTTAACTGAAAAAGTCCTAATTTGGCATTTTAATTGAAAAAAATGAAAAGTCAACAAATTCGCCCCCCCCCCGTGTCGGCACCACTGAAAGGCTCTGGAATGATTTTACAAAAAAAGTTCCCGTTTCTAGCTTTAGAAGCTTATTTCTTGATCAGGAAGCATACAAACATGCAGAAAAACAGAAAAAACCTTATATATATATATATATATATATATATATATATATATATATATATATATATATATATATATATATATATATATATATATATATATATATATATATATATATATATATATTATTTATATGCATGATTAGCCAAATAAATGGTATTCAATCATAAGCAAAGTACTGCAACTTCTGAAAAGCGTGTAGTGTCGGTTCGATCTTAACTATAATTAAATAAATGTTTTTATTTATTTAATTATTGTCGATAATTTTATGTGTAACCTATTGTTAATAGCTATTTATAATAAAGCAAATTACAAACATTAACAGTTCCTTCTTAGATTATTCTCTTTCTCACCTGAAAGGATTTCAAATAATATTGCAGAATCAAATGAAAGGTGAACAGAAAGCCAAAACAAAAATATAAGAAATCTAATAAAAAACGACATAACAAAACGACGGAAACACGAGATGCGGTTGCTTCAGCCTAACAAAAACACTTCTCAAATTATGAACCTTGTATGTGAGAAAAGGACAACTAGTTTACAAAGGACTATTAAACAGTAGATCATTTATGTGGGCCCCCCGACATGGAGAGGCCGTAAATGTCAAACTTGAGTCAAATTTCCAGAGTTTCAAGTTTTCTCACGAGTGATACAATCGATGTAACTCAATGCTTTGCATTCAAATTTTCGCTTGGCAACTACTAGGTGGAATAAACCTACCAACAATTAAAAACAAAAAACAAAAAAAAAACAATATGTTCTTGCTATTCCAATAATTCAAGATCAAATTTCAATATTGACCACTTTTTTTACAGGAAGTTCAACAACTTGAAGTTCCAGCAATGACAGACCTTTTTGTGCTAATCTTCTTCCTGGAGTTTGGCAAAATGACTAATTATAAAGATTTTTTAGTTTCTTTCTTTGAATGTTTGTATGCTTAAGAAAAATAAAAGTTATCCGGTATACTTTCAAAATGATTCATAGAAACGGGAAACAGGCCATAACTGTGTTGTTTGAGATGGTTTTTACCAATTCTATTGAAAAAGAAACTATAGTTTTTTTTTTCGGTGATTCCTGTTCCTTAATGCTATTTTTCTTACAGAGTGACTCAGGGGCTCTTGAATATGCTGAATTTCAGTTGATAATTTTTTATCAAGATCTTACACCTTTTTGGGCATGTGTTATCTTTTTTTCTAAAATTAGACAAAGGCCTTACACTAACTGCTTTTGGAAAATTTTAGTGAATTTTACACACCTAGATCATAATAAAAGTAGATTCTGTAAAACGTATATCTTAGTTAAAATTTCATTTATTAGACTTCGTTTTTGTATCGAAAAGCGTGATCCCTTTACTTACAATTTGTTACTACAAGTACAAAGTGCCTGGTCCAGGTACATACATAGGAATTTTTCAGACGGGGGGGGGGGCAATGATACAGAAAATGTTCGGTAATTTGAATAAGACATACCCAGAAATTTATGAGAACTGGGATTCAGGGGATGAGGGTCCGGAGCCCCAACCCTCTGTGTAATTGACCTGTCTGGTCCAGGAATCTACTAAACATGATTTCACCCTGCCCTTCAAACACCACTGCACATGTTCAATCACTTAGATACATGCCTTAAGCTCTTTTTCAGGGTGGAAGAATGAAATATCATGAACAGTAGGTTTATTGTTTTCACTTTATGAAAAGTCTAAAAAAAGCCTTATTTAAACGAGTTGCCCCACCCCCTTGTGTAGAGAATAAATGCGTTGCTTTTGTTACAGGAATATTTCGGCCGCAAAGGGGAGCTGTCACACAATACAACTCATAATGTACCCCATATTCCGCCTATTTGGGGTTAATTGGATTCATAAAAAATATAAGTGGGCCAAAACTATGTTGTTTGATATGTTGTCTGATTAAACTATGTTGTTTGATTTCGCCAACTCTACTGATAAAGGAACTATATTTTTTTTTACTAAATTCTACTAGTTTTTGTTCCTGAACATTGACAAAATAAATAATATTGTGGGAAAATTGGGGTTCTCATCTTTGAATTATTGTAGCCCTAAGCAACAAACACTAGCCACCGATCTCAAAAGGACACTTAGATAAACATAAATTGAAGGATAACATAAATTGAGTCAATCATAAGTTGTGTCATTTTTTTTTCTTTATTCTACAGAAATCAAATTCTATCGGGTTTGCCATGAAGATCAGAACAAGCATTGCTTGAGAAGTTCTTTAAAAATACTCTATAAAATCTTAAGTAATTATAAAAGTTCATGTTATAAAATTGTATAGTGGAAAAAATATTGTTATAGTAGGCCTATGCATCATGATTGTGTGTTATATATCAATTATTTGTACTAAATTTTATACACACTAATCTATAATACCTATTAATTATATAGTTACAAATTATACAATATAAAATTACAAAAGTCATTAAGTATATCTATGAAAGTCTATTTGACTTTTGGTTCTTATCTTTGTAGACTGCCAAATCGTATCTATAGATCATAGGTAGCGCAATAGCGCAGCATAAGTAAAGAGCTATGGGGGCACACTGTATTTTTTTCCTTTTAAAAGTCGAACATTATGGAGAGCAACTAGCTCCCCTCTCTGACATCCTCTTTTCCCACAACGCATTCAATTGAAATTTTGAGAAAGGCATTTTGTTACTCCAAAAATTATATAACAGTGTCTTCAGGGTGAACATAATCCCCCACAGCCCATGGGCAAGGGTTGTAAGTTATGCTCGGGGCATATAAGGTTCTTATAGAACGGATAGTTGTATTAACTTCAGATCGGATGGAGCTCATTTTATTGGAAGTCGGAAGTTTTAGTGCCCTTGTTAAGAGTCAAAACAGAATAGAGGGCAATCAGCCCCCCAAGCCTATGATCCCCCAAAACATATTCGTTTGAAATTTTAAGCGAGCTATTCTGTTCAGTATTGTTCAAAGGTCTGGAAATTATGCCTTTGGGGATGTCAACCTCCCTAGAGTCCCCAGGACAAGGACTGTAAGTTAGGCAATTCCTTCATCGTTTACACATAGTATATGTTATTGAGGTAAGTATGCAGGTTTGAACTTTAATTTCTAAGAAGACGAAGGGCATTCAGGTGAGACTTTCAGAGAATCTTAAGTGGATTGTTGAAGTAAATCAAAACACTTGATGCGCATATGGATTTTCAAAAGGGCGCAACACAGGAATAACTGAGTATATTAATTTAGAAAATTCAGGAAATGATAAGGGAGATGGTGAAAAAGGCAATATTTGCGTACTACCAATACTGCTACAAATACCTTCACTACTGCCACCACACCGCTGCATTTAAAATATTAAGGGGAAATTTCAACTAAATCAAAAGACGCTTTGAGCACGCACATTGTCAAAATAGCGTATCTTGCATTGATTTGGGTATTAAGTTGGAACTTTCAGAGAATACTTAAAGGAGAAAATCATCTCACCTAAAGGCAATAAGTGCACACAACTGCTAATACTACTGCTACTACTACATTTACTACTACTACTACTACCACTACTACTACTACTACTACTACTACTACTACTACTACTACTACTACTACTACTACTACTACTACTACTACTACTACTACTACTACTACTACTACTACTACTACTACTACTACTACTACTACTACTACTACTACTACTACTACTACTACTACTACTACTACTACTACTACTACTACTACTACTACTACTACTACTACTACTACTACTACTACTACTACTACTACTACTACTACTACTACTACTACTACTACTACTACTACTACTACTACTACTACTACTGCTACTACTACTACTACTACTACTACTACTACCACTACTATACTACTACTACTACTACTACTACTACTACTACTACTACTACTACTACTACTACTGCTACTACTACTACTACTACTACTACTACTACTACTACTACTACTACTACTACTACTATTATTACTACTACTACTACTACTACTACTACTACTACTACTACTACTACTACTACTACTACTACTACTACTACTACTACTACTACTACTGCTACTACTACTACTACTACTACCACTACTATTACTACTACTTCTATTGCAACTACTTGTAGGGCTAAGAGCATTGGGATAAAATTTTAAGAAGAATATGAACATAAAGGTAATCAAAAGGACATATCAACAATGACATAGCAGTGGCTAATTGTATTAAGTTGAAACTGCCAGGACTTAGTGAGAGGGATGTTATACTGACCAAAAGGCAGTAGGTTGATTTGATACTATAGCTGCTAGCAATACTGGCGATATTCAATACTTTTGCAATTAATATCAATTCTTCCACTGTGACTACTATTACAACTATGCCTAAGAGCATGAAGGTGAAATTTTCAAGAAATTTTGAGGGGGGATAATGAACTGCATCAGAACACGCCCTCTGTATACAGGTTGCCAAAAGGGTGTAACAGTAATATCTTAGGAACAGTTTAGCTTGTGATGTTGATACTTGCAGGGCTTGTTTTTAGGGGAGTTGAACTAACCGAAAGAAAATATTTGCATCCCAATGATAATGCACACATTGCGCCCACACAGGTTGTCAAGCGGACGCATTAGAAATGCTTCAGAAACGATTGATGATATGTATTAAGTTTAAACTTTCAGCAAGTGTTGAAGAGGATATTGAAGAAACCAAGGGTGCTAGACAGCTATTAATTCTGCAGCAACTATTGCTACTGCGCACGCTAAGGGTATTAAGGTGAAGATCTTAGGGAATATTTTGGCGGATGTTTAACTAAACCAAAGTAAACTATGAGCATGTGGACCTCAAAAAAGGTGACAAAGCAATATATGAAGAACAACTTATATAATTAATTTAGGCCTTTGAGGGTAAGTTGTGGGGGATTTGGAATTGGCAGGAAGGCACTGTATGTACACTTTTAATGCTTCCACGACATTCCTGTAACTAATGACACTAAGGGTTTTAAGATGAAACTTTAAGGAAACGTTTAGGAGATTCAAATAATCGAAAAAACTGTATGCATGCAGGTTTTTAAATGGGCATATAAGCAATATCATAGGAAACACCACTTTACAATGGCTATAAATATCAATGAAACTCTTAAAGGAGCTTATTCGATTCAAAATTAAAAGTTCTAGTGCCCTTTTGAAGATTAAAAAGAGATTGGAAGACAAGCAGCCCTTCTCACAAGCCAATTTATTTTCCAAACGCCTCCAGTCAAGATTCGGAGACAGCCATTTTCTTCATCATAGTAGAACGGACCAGTTAACTATGTCCTTAGGGATACTAGACATATCAAGTCCCCACATTTGTACAATTGACCCATTATGTTTTAAAACTAAATGCTCCTTTAAAATAAATCAAAGGGCGTTGTTTTTATGGTTGCCAATAAGACACCTCAGCAATGTATCGAGAACGACTGGGGGCATTAAGTTGAAACTTTTGGGGATACCACTATAACTACTTCTGCTCTTAAAATTTAAATAAATTGAAAGGTTGAACGTGTATCCAGGTTGTCAAAGAGCATAGATTGAATCTTTTGGGTATGTTATTAAGTTTAATTTTTTAGGTCAACTTCAGAAGCTATAAAACTAAATTAAACAATATGGTTTGTGTCAGGATTAAAAATTGTTGAAAAAGTTTCGACATACAAATAGCAGCCCATACTATGGATTCTTATGGAAAAAAGCAAAAAGGTATAAAATGTTTTTTTCCATGAAAAATACTATGTCAATAGAAAAGCGAACAGAAATCAATTTAAAAAAACTTTTCCCCAAAAACAAGTTGTTCAAAGAAAAGTTAAGATATCCATTAAGCAAAGAATGACAGAAATAAAGGCAAATAATCTTCGAAGCATAAAATTACCACAAACAATTATCACTAAATAAATGAAACTCAAAACTAGTAGAAACTAGACCTACGTTGCCTGGGCAACGTGAAGTGTTGCGGCAACCTTTGTCCGGCTTCGCCGATAAAAGTGTTGCGAGAGCAACACTTTGGTTTTGTTTCTTCGCTATCGGTTAAATTCTGAAGTTGTCAAAACTATCAAAGCATTCAAAACGGCATATTCAAAGCAGAACACAATCAGTAATCACATGATCAAGTTCTTCAGCGTTGAAAAAACAACAGCAAAAGAATATCGGAAGAAGGGACTAAATTGAGTTTGCAGCCAGTTGAACTTTATCCTTTTCAATCGTAGACATCGTGACCGATGGAAACTTGGAACATTATCTTATATAATCTAGTTGGTATTATAAAGCTATTCGTGACTTTTCAGGATCAAATACCATAGATGTGCACCAATTTGCACAAATTTTTAGCCTCTGATGAACCTCCTCTAGCAACCGATTCTTACTTACAAGTCCCTCTCCCGTGATATACATCCAAGTTCACCGGAAACAAATAATGGGTACACCAACTAGCAAAAGTTGCAAACCCCTTGTCGCTGAAGTCATTGTAGCCTAACAGCCGATTATTACTTACAACTCCCCTACATGTCTTACAATCGGGAACCAAGTTGTTCTTACCATCAATTACACCAGAAACAGATAATAGGTACACCAATCAGCAAAAGTTGCAAACCCCTCATTGCCAAAGATGATTATAAGCTAATAATCGACTGTTGCTTGGAAGTCCCCTACATATCTCACAATTGGTATCGGCCTATTTTTGGTTCAAGTGTGTACCTTACCACTGAAGTTGTCAACCCCTTGAAACTTTCAAAGTGGTGTATGTCATGAAGGAATTTTTGTAACAAAAAATGGATGACATATACTTTGATCAGCTCATCAAGGTCTATCGATTGTCATTGAAAAAAAATTCTATCTGTCTTAGTTCAAAAGTTGACTTTTTTGCCGGAGGCCAACTTTCTAACACCACCACTTAGAAAGGAGCAAAGGATAAGCTCTAATTTCTTTAGCAATGAGAGAACTTTTAAAGTTTAAGAGGTATATCTGATACCATTTCTCTATTGCAATCCCAAGTAGAAAAAAAAAGAATGGTAAAGTCAGCTGAAATTACGAACAGAAATGGCTAGAAACAATAGATGGCAGCACTTTCGGACCCGTGGGAAAATCGCACTTTTTTGTTTCTGTAAATTTTTCTATTTATCACTCAAAGAAGATATATTGGCTGTGGGGCCGGGGAACTACCGCATATATTTAACACTTATAGATTTTAGTCCATCTTCAATTTGAAACTGGTGCCTGCCTGCTTGCCTGCTAGAACGGAGCTTTCCACTCGAAAGCAGAAACATGGTTTGATGAAACGAAAGCTTGGCTGCACAACTTCAGATACTCCTCTCTGACATAGGCTATATAACTCCACTTCACTTCGCACACCATAGGCTCTGGCTCGAGGACAAGCAAAAACCATCCTTTTTGGCCCCAGGCAAGAGTTCTACGGAGCTTTCCAAAATGTAATGTCATATTCATCAATCTGGCCTGAGGTCCACACTTTCCGTAAAAACCGCACAGGTTAGACCCTTACCAGTTTCCAGGAATAAGCTGAGATCGGCGGCATAGGAAAAAAAAACAAAACAAAAAAAAACCGGGACAAAACCAAAGTGTTGCTCTCGCAACACAACAATTACAATAAATAGCCGAGTCAAATTCAAAACGAGCAAAAATTAATATGAGTAGGGCTGATAACCGCCATGGCTTCTCAAGACCAGAACAAAATTTGTGCTTTACCGAAAACACTATACGTTTTAAATATTTTCAATTTTTTTACTTTCATAAATAATAAATTTTCAAGACTTTAAGGAATAAATGTTAGTATATGTCAATTAAACTGACAATCAACGGTAATTTTTTTTTCTTTTTTCAGTAAAATAACAATAATAATAAAAAACTACTAAGTATTTCCCGAAATGAAAAGTCGCACGATGTTTAATTGCATGACTACTGGAGATATTATATTACCCTAAAAAACATAAAGAAAGGAAAAATGCTCTGAAAAAGATTTGGTTCAACATGCGGACAAAGTAGGCACATAAATCCTCAAAAACCCCACCTCCACTTCAAGAAACGAAAGTCATAAGCTTTCGAATTTCAAAACACTTTGAATATATTCTGCATCCAGGGTGCGCAGATCTTAGGGCTAAATTCTTTTGGAACTCACCCCCCCCCTTATTCAAAAAGTGTTCGAAGTTCTATAATTCTTCAGGGAATTAAGTCTCGTCTCTGTGGTTATTTTAGTCCCAAGAACCAGAATAGACAATGTTCCTCGTCATTCTTGTTTGCTTGCGGAGTAAGGTGGTGTCCAGACCCCATGGATCCCCTCTGGTTTCAGTAGTAACTCGCTGGAACAACTCTATTTTGGAGAGGTATATTATGTTTATTTGGGAAAGAGAATTTAGGGTAACAGGGGTACAACAAAAAATATAGAACACCTGGGGAAGTCGTATATACCCCTACCTGGAAGGGGTTTTCAAGCTACTGAGGTTTCTTTAGTCCCATCCCTTTCAGCGTTAACTACCCTTGCAAATAGCGTACTTTCGACTCAAAATTCAGGTACCAATTCTCAGTACTCCAATCCCTTTGAAAATGAATCCTGTGCAACACCAATTTTGAATCTTTGACGTAATTACATAAAAAAAACTAGTTTTTTTAACTGAAAGTAAGGAGCGACATTAAAACTTAAAACGAACAGAAATTACTTCGTATATGAAAGAGGCTGCTTCCTCATCAACACCCCGCTCTTTACGCTAAAGTTTTTTACTGTTTTAAAAAGAAGAATTGAGAGAAAGAGTCAAACTTTAGCGTAAAGAGCGGGGCGTTGATGAGGAAGCAGCCTCTTTCATATACGAAGTAATTTTTGTTCTTTTTAAGTTTTAATGTCGCTCCTTACTTTCAGTTAAAAAAACTAGTTTTTTTTATGTAATTTCTGAACGTTTTTGAATTAATGCATGTTTGATTTTGGCTCTCCACACATAAATTATTAAAATGAAATTTGCATATTAATTCCTTTTTTGGCTAAATGGCTTTCTCTTAGTTTTGATCACGATTTTGAGAAATAAGGGATGAGGAAGGAGGCCTAGTTGCCATGCAATTTTTCGGTTACATAAAAAGGCAACCATAAATTTTAATTTTTAACGAATTTTTTTATTAGTAAAAAATATACGTAACTTAAGAAGTAACTTACGTAACAAACTTTTATATTCTTTAATTTGTATTATGTATATGAGGGGGTTTGTACCCTCGTTAATACCTCGTTCTTTACACTAAATCGTAAGTTTTCTCCCAATTCTTTAAGAATGACCCCTGAATCAGAAAGGCCGTAGAATAAATAGTTGAAAGTACTAAAAATACTATAGCATAAAGAGCGAGGTATTTATCTCCTCCTAAATACCTCGCTCTTTATGCTAAAGTATTTTTAGAACCCCTAATATGTGTAATAATCTCTGTTCGTTTTAAGTTTCAATGCTACTTCTTCCTTTCATTTGAAAAAAATGTTTTCATGTTTATTTTTCATTGTTTTCTTATAGTAATGCTAGAGAATCCTGCGCCCTTTTCATTGAATTTTTCTTCCCCCATGACAGATTCCTCCAAGGAAAGATCCTCCAACATAGCCCACTCTCCTCAGCCCCACCCCCAAACAAAATAAAATCCCCCTGAAAACGTCTGTACACTTCCCAATAACAATTACTATATGTAAACACTGGTCAAAGTTTGTAACTTGCAGCCCCTCCCCCAGGGATTGTGGGGGAGTAAGTCATCCCCCAAGACATAGTTATTATGGTTTACGACTATGCTGAACAAAATGGCTATCTAAAAATTTTGATCCGTTGACTTTGGGAAAAAATGAGCGTGGGAGGGGGCCTAGATGCCCTCCAATTTTTATGGTCACTTAAAAAGGGCACTAGAACTTTTCATTTCCGTTAGAATGAACCCTCTTGCGACATTCTAGGACCACTTGGTCGATAGGATGACCCCTGGGGAAAAAAACCAAAAAACAAAAAAACAAATAAACACGCACCAGTTAATTTTCTTCTGGCAAAAAATACAAAATTCCACATTTTTGTAGATAGGAGCTTGAAACTTCTACAGTAGTGTTCTCTGATACGCTGAATCTGATGGTGTCATTTTCGTTAAGATCCTGCGACTTTTAGGGGGTGTTTCCCCCTATTTTCCTAAATATGGCAAATTTTCTCAGGCTCGTAACTTTTGATGGGTATGACTAAACTTGATGAAACTTATATATTTAAAATCAGCATTAAAATGCGATTCTTTTGATGTAGCTATTGATATCAAAATTCAATTTTTTAGAGTTTTGAAACTATTCAGTTCGTTACCACGAACTGTTTGAAACTCTTCACCACAGTGTTGTCCGATTCGAAGGAGTTTGATCCATTAAACCAGGACAAATGGTTGGAAAATAAGGTTCGGAGAACGAAATTTTGAGAAATAGGATCAAAGAAATAGAGTCTAAACTGTTGTTTTGACATATTTCCTCAATATGGGGAGGGGGCAATGCGTCAACATCAGTCAGTGGTAAATTATGAAAATAATTATTGTCGATAAAACAAAATCGTGGTTCTTCGTTGCTACTTTGGCCTTAAACACATGAGTAGGCTATAATCCGAAGTTGCATTGGAGTAAGGAAGTGGATGTTGGGTCCACTAAGCTAAAAAATACAGGATTTGTGGATGTGTGCATTAGAAAATTTATTGGGACGGATGGCCGTGTGATCTTGGATAAGGACTGGTTTGATCCTGGTTTTGACTTTCAGACGGAAGAAAACGATATGACATGTTTATAGTGAAAAACAAGAAGAAAAAAGATAACGATTGGTATTGGAAACCCCAGTAGACAAGCAAATTTACAGTTTTGTTTTGATAGAACTTAAGAAATGGGAGATGCACGTGACAGGAGATAAAAACTGCTTCTCAAATTTATATGATGGTTCAGTGTCTCGTAACATGAGATCTGTGTCAAGTTGCTTTCCACGCGTGTTGTCACGAAACGGTGTCTTTTTCGCGCAGTGTAAGCAGTATTCATCCACGCGAACAAGAACTAAAAATGTTACTACGCACTGGAGAACTGTGTTACTATGTGTAACGTCTCCAAGGCTCTGTGTTCAAGTCGACATGTCTGTTTCAAATTTTATGCGAAATTCCTAGAAATAAATTAGAAGATTGACTTGCTTATGCTTGTTTACTCTCCATCCTATATTAAAAAAACATGCATGTTTGTCTTTAATTATATACTGCTGAAAATTTCAAATCTATACATATTACTTTGTCAAATCTACACATATACTTTCACAAAATAATTAACCATAATGATTGTGTAAACCTCTTTATAAGGCTTCTTGACTTTATATCCCAAATACTTTATATTATCAAGTAAAAACAAAAGACAAAACTGAAAAGTTTTAGATTTGACAAACAATAAAATGGCTTGTGTAAGTAAACATAAACACCATTCCCAGGGCCGTAACGAGGATTATTCGAGGGGGATACAAAACTTTAAATACGTATTTAAAAAAATATGCATTTTTGTTACGTTTTTACGAGTTGGACACACATTTCAGTGGGGAAGGGTCAAACCCCTAGCCCCCCTGATGACGGCATTGACTCTTTTTTTTGGTCCTCTGATAATATACTTCCTGAGATATAAAGGGTTGAAATACTTGATACTATAGGCTTTTTTAACATTATTTATTTTTCTGAAACAGTCACAAAAGGACACAATAACAATTGCAACTGATGTTTATTTATTAGATGATTATATATTATTATTTATTTGTTGATTATTTGAGCATTTATTATTTATTGTTATTTATTATTTATTGATGATAGTTTTTTTATTAGCTCGGGCCAAACGCAGATTTGTCCCTTGCCTTACAATTTCGCTTGGTGACCTGCCTATTATTACCAGGCATATATCCATAAAGGATAGGCAGGGGCGGCCCGCCCCACAATAAAAAGGATGGACCCATTATATCATACATCTCTTTTATATTTTTTTTTCATACCTTGCTATTCATTATGGATAAACTGGTGAGAAACATAAAACGCATTGCGATTCGGCCAATTAGACTTTTTTAAGCTAAAAATTTTGAAGCATTCACACAATTAAGTATTCCCCTTCCCCCTCCTAGAAAATATGACTCTATTCACAATGAACCCCTTCGCACCGAAAGAGGTATGAAATACCCTTCTCCCATGTAGCAAGACTACAAGAAAAACCTAATTTGTTGTGGAATTAAGGGCTAAACGTTCCAGTTGATGGGTTAACACGATCATCCTTGTTTCACGATTTTCATTAGTTACATGACACTGTTTTCAACTAATCAGAGGATTAGTTGATGGACTAATCAACTAATTCACTGACGTAAGGCTATTGAAAGGGAAAGTGGTATTTTACACCTTTAGTCAAAGCGACACTGAGGGCCAATCAAAACGGCTCTTTCTCGAGAAAAATCGGAAAACCACGCTACTGTTGGTTCAAATTTGAGACAGAAGGTCGAAAGAGTGATATTGGGAGCTACGCAAACGAGTCTGACGGACCACATCTCCTGATAAGGATCCAAACCCTGGATGTCCACTGACAACTGATTTTGCCAATATTATATGCCCGGTTTTTGGCTAATCAGTCTGCTAAGATCTTAAATAAGAAAACTTACACACAAATTGTCGAGAGGAAGTTTTGACTCAATTAGTGGAGACCTCGCCTTCCTTTCTTACAAATGTCTTAATCTTATTATTAGTAAACATAAGAAGATTTGAAGAAATAACACTCTACTCTCCTTTTAAGCCAGAAACAATCCTGAACTTGCAACAGGACATCCTTTTATTCTGATATGAGTATATATATATATATATATATATATATATATATATATATATATATATATATATATATATATATATAAGTTATATATAACTTTTCATTTTCGTTACAATGAACCTTCTTCTGAATTTCTAGGCTTCCTGGTTCATTACGATAACCGCTGGGAAAAAAAAGCAAACAAACACGGTTCCGTGATCTTTCTTCTGGCAAATATACAAAATTCCGCATTGTACAGATAGGAGCTTAAAATCTTCTTTTGAAAATCATGCAAACAGGATCATAACCTTTGATGGGTAACATTAAACTTAATGAAACTTATATTTGGAACCAGCATTAAAATCTGATTCTTTTGATATATCTATTGGTATCAAAATTCCGTTTCCTAGAGTTTTGGTTACTATTGAGCCGGGTCGCTCCCTACTTACAGTTCGTTACCACGAACTGTTTAGAAAAGCCACTACATCAATTAAGATGACACAAGAGGAGTACAAAAAGAAAAGCTGTAAGTAGGGCTAAAACGAGGGTGATGTCGGATACTATCTTTTCAGATTTATTGTGTTGCTGAAAATAATACAATTTGTAATTATAAACGTTTTTTGTCTATTTTAGCAAAATTCATGTGATACGAGCCATGCATGTGAAAGCAAAACCTAAAATGATAAAAGCCAGGGAAATTTCCCGTCTGAAATTGCCGGTTATAAATACAAATGCGGTTCAACAGAGAAAAGGAAAGGGACATGGTACTAGTCATGGAACAAAAAGGAAAACAAACAAACTTTGAAGTCTAAATAAACCAAGGACCTAAACTAAATAGCTAGAATCATTGCTAGCATGTATTGAAACGTCAATGGACAAGGGAAATGTACATCGTGGCTGAAATTGTACACTTTCCTTTAAGCTTTCCGAATTGAAGGAAAACTAAATAGCTAGAATCATTGCTAGCATGTATTGAAACGTCAATGGACAAGGGAGATGTACGTCGTGGCTGACATTGTACACTTTCCTTTAAGCTTTCCGAATTGAAGGATATTCTTGTTTTTTAAACTATGAAAGGTCAAATTAATATTTTCATTTTCAGGATTAAGTATTTTCAAGATTCAATAGGCGGGAAAGAATTAAGTATATTCAGGATTAAATAATTATTTACGAGGAAAGCTGAGAGAAAGAGAAATTTGCTGTAACACACAATTAACAAGTTCAGTTTAAAGACAACTCTGAGAGGTAAAATAATTGTCCGAGAGGGTGGAAATAATAAACTAAAAAAAGGTTCGCAACACACTCCCTAATCGGTACCACAAACATTAAATAAAACAAATTTACTACAAGCCTTCTAATTACTGTTGCTATTGTTAGTAAATTAGGCATACTGGGTTATCTTGATTTATAGTATTTTTAACAAATGTACTCTTCTATTCATACTCCGAGAGGCCTGGGTAGGGGGTTTTAGGTAGTTTTAGGAGAGGACGGAGAGGACACGTGCCTTGGGTGCAGAAATATTAGGGGCGCAACATTTTATGTGAATATTCTAACATTTATAGTCATTTTGTAATTTTTGAAATTTTATAGCTACTACAATAAAGTAGAGGACGAAGCTGGCATTACTTATAACCACATTGAATCCGAAATTTCAATTTTTCCCACATAAAGTACAAGAAGTTAAATAAATGACAAATTTGTTTAATAATGAAAATTTTGCAAAAAATTTGACCTGAAAATTTTTGGAATACACAGGGGGAGGGGGTAATCATGATTTTTACCGGGCGCAGGAGGCAAGAGCCGCCACTGCCGGGGGGGCACATTTTTTAACCTTTGGGTAATGAGTGGGAGTCGTTTTGTCATTTCGAAGCAGACGAGGCTCCAATATAATGACAGTAAATATATATTATTTCTATGGACTACTTTTAAGATTGTTTCTTGGCAGCTTAGCCGCTCCAAGTAGCGTTTTGGGTGGTAGTAGATGCTAAGCTATGTAATATAAAGAACTCGGAACTTATCAATACCTTATACCTGGTACATGCGGAAAATTTTGTTGTGGGAAATAGCTTTAAAAGTAAAATAAAAATTGGGCGAATAGTATGAACAATGGAAGAAATCATAAAGAAAATCGGTACTTGTGTATCATTCAGAACACACTGAATAAGTGAAGTTAGATCGTGAAACAAACTACCATGCATGTACATTTTAATTAAATATGTTATATATAGAGGTGGTTAGGTTAGGGTAAGCTAGGTCTTTGATATAATGCACCCCACCCCCCTAATGTGCAAAAATACAGACCAAACTTTTGATAAAGCTAATTTGTCAATTCGTAAACCCAGCAATAAATGAAACGAACTGCAGTATTAAATGGTATTCTACTGTCAACAAACCACGTATTTACACGCAAATTGACTTTTTTCAAACATGGCCTATTGTTACATTTCAAAAAATGTTCCTTCTCGTAAGAGTATAAAATCATGTTGTGTCTATTGACGCACTGTTTTGTTGTGGGCAACCACCCCTTATCCTGGAAAAATATAATTGCCTCTTTTTCAGTCTTTGGCAAATCCCAAATCTTCATTTCACAATCCATGTTCAGACACTATCTTCGATCACTATGTGTAGCAAACTAGATTGAGTTCTGTCTTTGTGGCTATGAAACCGGATTTTCGCATCTTAGTTTGTCAAACAGTTCGTGGTAACGAACTGTAGTAAGGAGCGACCCGGCTCAATAGTAACCGAAACTCTAAAAAATCGAATTTTGATATCAATAATTACATCAAAAGAATCGCATTTTAATGCTGATTTCAAATATATAAGTTTCATCAAGATCAGTACCCATCAAAAGTTACGAGCCTGAGAAAATTTGCCTCATTTTAGAAAATAGAGGAAACACCCCCTAAAAGTCATACAATCTTAACGAAAATCGCACCATCAGATTCAGCGTATCAGAAAACCTAATTGTAGAAGTTTCAAGCTCCTATCTACAAAAAAGTGGAATTTCGCATTTTTTTGCCAGAAGACAGATCACGGATGCGTGTTTATTTGATTGTTTTTTTGTTTAGTTTTTTTCCCCCAGGGGTGACCGCATCGACTGAGTAGTCCTAGAATGTCGCGAGAGGGGTCATTCTAACGGAAATTAAAAGCTCTAGTGTCCTTTTTAGGTGACCAAAAAAATTGGAGGGCACCTAGGCCCCCTCCCACGCTCATTTTTCCCAAAAGTAACCGGATCAAAATTCTGAGATAGCTATTTTATTCACCATAGTCGAAAAACCTAATAACTATGTCTTTAGGGATGACTTATTCCCCCGCAGTCCCCGTGGGAGGGGTTGCAAGTTACAAAGTTTGACCTGTGTTTACATATAGTAATGGTTACTTGGAAGTGTACAGACGTTTTCAGGGGGATTTTTTGGTTTAGGGGGAGATTTGACGGGGGGGTACGTGGGAGGATATTTCCATGGAGAAACTTCTCACGGGGGAAGAGAATTTCAATGAAGGGGGCGCAGGATTTTCTAGCATTATATTTGAATGAAAAAATAAATATGAAAAGTTTTTTCTACTGAAAGTAAGGAGCAGCATTAAAATTTAAAACGAACAAAAATTTTTACGCATATCAGGGGTTTACCTCCTCGTTATACCTCACTCTTTACGCTTAAGCATTTTTAGTAATTTCAACTATTTATTCTACGGCCTTTGTGATTCAGAGGTCATTCTTAAGGAATTGGGACAAAATCTAAGATTTAGTGTAAAGAGCGAGGTATCGACCAGGGTTGAACCCCCTCATATACGCAATAAAAACATACGTTTTTACGTACGTATACGTAAGTAAAAACATACGAATATAGAAGTTCGTTAAGTAAGTTAATTCGTAAGTTACGTATATTTTTTACCAATGAAAACGTTTGAAAAAAATTAAAAGTTCTAGTTGCTTTTTTAAGTAATAAAATCTTGGAGGGCAACTAGGCCTCCTCCCTCGCTCCTTTTTTCTCAAATTCTTCCGATCAATTGCAATTAATTTATATGCAAATTTCGTTATAATTATTTATGTGCGGAGAGCCAAGATCAAAACATGTATTAATTCAAAAACGTCCAGAAATTAAATAAGAAAAAAACAAGTTTTTTTAAATGAAAGTAAGGAGCAACATTAAAACTTAAAACGAACAGAAATTACTCCGTATATGAAAGGGGCTTTTCCCTCCTCAAAGCCCCGCTCTTTACGCTAAAGTTTCTTACTGCTTTAAAAATAGAGTTAAGAGAAAGAGTCAAACTTTAGCGTAAAGAGCGAGGCGTTGAGGAGGAAAAGTGCCATAGTAGGTTTTAGCACTGATTCTGCAAATAAATTTTCAAATGGGCATAAATCGATTTATTTAGACAGTGAAAAGACAGGTACAAAACTCCAAATATTTCGATTACATGTATGGCGATCGTCGTCAGTAGAATTACTATAATAATATAACTGAAACTAGTATATTTATACACAAAAAAATAGCTTTCGGGTGATTCACAAAATAATGAACTTCCGGATTAGTCACTAGATTATTTTTAGAAAGAGTTCACTGAAAAAGTTCATTCAGAGTCTTGATGTAAATGTCCGTCTTAAATCTTCCCCAAAAGTAAAACAAATTTTCAATGAAGGTGGGAAAGCCTTCCGTGTCTTCTAATTGCAAACGACATGTTGGGTTTATAGTTGTTCACTTGGTTGGTCTCATTTCCCATATATGCGACGTATTTTCGACATAACACCTTAAGTTAGATATTCTTTTCTTAGAACACACTGCTGTTCATTGACGAACAAACAAATTTTCAAATGGGGATATATCCATTTATTTAGACGATAAAAAAAAGTACAAAAGTCCAGATATTTCTATCATACGTACAACGATCGTCATCAGTAGAATTTCTACAATAATACAATTGAAACTAGCGTATTTATTCACAAAAATTTTTTTTAGCTTTTCGGGTCATTCATAAAATAATGAGCTTTTGGGTTGTTCTAAAAAAAAACTAAAAAAGTTCATTCAAAGTGAATTCACTTTCAACAAAGTAAATTCAAACTTCAATCTGCAAGCCAAATTCAAAATTCAAATTCAGAGGTTTTTCATGTCCTTATAACCTTAGGTCAAGTAGAAGTACTCAATCACCCTGTGAGTCCTACTTTAGTTAAGTTATTTTGAACCCACGCAGTTTTGATCATGCTAATCATACCTTTTCAGGCACGAAATGCAAAAATGCGAATGTTTAAATAAAGAAATTCTGCTGCTTTCGTGCGGCAACGAAGGTTAGCAACAAGAGAAAAACGATCATAATCAACAAGCACAATCTCGCCTCTGTACTTTTCAACAACTTTATTATAAAGTCATCTCTTTAACGCGAGAGCATAAATTAGTTTCGCCAATGATCGTGCCACACACAGCTTTAAAGCCCGCTGTAGCAATAATAATAACAAAATGAGAATGGCCAAGTATATAATCTATATGAAAAACTGGAGGATCGGCTCTTCAACTATGGATGTAGTATAGCTGCTACCAATTCTTCAAAGGAGAATAACACTTTTTGCTAGCCAAGTGATTATCCAAGGCTTGGACAAGAATACCTCCAAAGCCTTTAATGAAGTGAAACATACGGGCCGAAGAATTGCTCACTATCTCTCCTAATGTGTTTCTAATTTGAACAGTTTCTAGCTGAGTGCTTGGCGTTCTAGACTCGTAATCCAACGTCATTTGGGATGGGGGAGCTCGAGTCGTGAGTCGTGATGTCGCCAATTATTTTATTTAGAACAAGGGTCAGTAACCTGACTGTAAGTTTAGCCAGAGACCCATCTCTAATGGGGAAAATATATGGGGAAGATAAACAGGAAGAGTGAGTGGAAGCATAGTTTTGATCCCAACTCCCGATGTACTTCCCGGGTCAAGGTTCAAGAGACAAAGATCCTCACCGCCGACAGGGACTGTGAAGTACACCCGTATCCTCTTTACCTTTTAATTTCAGGTTTGCATTAGTTTGTGTTCAAAATCCCGCTGTCCTACTTCATGTGCCTCCAAACCTACCTTCGACTATATATTTGTGTTCCTCATATTGCCTCAAGTGCGTATGAAACAATCTAGTTTGCAGCCCCTCGATAAATATACGTAAGATAATTGAACTTTCAGCCAACTTCGTACAAGGGAGGACAAAACAAAAGTAGATTGCCCTCCTCCACTGAACAGAATTAAGTGTGTGCGTGGGGGGTATTATCTTTCATTTATCTACTACCATTAATACTGAATTTAAAATTTTCGTGCACAACATGTATTACTTTGAAAATTAGATAGGCTTTGGCTCATATGTCTAAAAAGATCTTATTTTGACCACGATGACCACGATGATGACCACGGTGGCCACATAACTTAAAGATCCCCTAATAGAAATGGCCATTGACATTCAACCAGGGTATCTAACCTCCTATAACGTCTCGTCAACATTGACCGATCACTTTGGCAACTGTAAGCTCGATTAATGGCATTTTATCAATCTTAGAAAGGTGGAAGTAAAATTTCCAACCACTTCTTAAAACTGCCATCCCACGCTTGATGATGAAGCAGATGGATGAATACGGCCTACTGCCCAGTAGCTCTGATCGATTGGGTCGGAACAGCTATTATTTCCCCGGTGTAATATGACCTGTTACGTGTGTCTCCATTAAACAGGGGGCGATTCAACAGCTGTATTTCTAATCTATTGTCATCGCTGACTTTATTCAGCAACTCGTATTCACAAAATGGAAAGGCATGATCTCCTTTCAATTTATCGCAATCTTTAGTCTATAGTTTAGACAAAAAGAAAGCTCAAAAAAGGAAACTGATATTCCTTGATACTTTTCCAATGAAAGTGAAAGTTCAACAAAATCAGCATGAATAAGAACTAAAATGAAAAACCTTAATCTTAACCATAGACTACTAAGAAATTTTCCTAGTGAGCCAAAATCCCAGTTTTTTCTTAGAGGGAGGAGCTGCAACACGGTCAAGGTTCTAGTTGCTCGTGGCGAAGGTATGGAGTAATTTCTGTTCGTTTTAAGTTTTAATGTCGCTCCTTACTTTCATTTAAAAAACTTGTTTTTTTATATTTAATTTGCTATCTGACGAGATTAAACGAAATATTAGAGGAAAAATTAAATTAACATGAAAACACAATTTTTTATAACCTTTTCTTTGTCTCCTCCTTCCATTCCATATAAACAATAAATTTGAGTATGTTTTGTAAATTATGATTGTTGTGTTTTGTCTACTGTGCTCTTCGTTTCTAAAAACAGTTTCCCAATTTATTATTTTTTGTTATTAATAATTGTTTACAAAATTAATACGTAACATATATATATATATATATATATATATATATATATATATATATATATATATATATATATATATATATATATATATATATATATATATATATATATATATATATATATGTATATATATATATATATATATATATATATATATATATATATATATATATATATATATATATATATATATATATATATATATATATATATATATATATATATATATATATATATATATATATATATATATATATATATATATATATATATATATATATATATATATATATATATATATATATATATATATATATGTTCCTGTATGCATATACAGTTCCTATTTAAGATATGAATATCTCAAAAATACTTCTTTTTTTAAACCCTGTTAAAAACGATGTCAATAATGTACTCGCCCCTTCAGCTAAATAGAAAAAGGAAACATCCCGACGTAATGCTTTAGTTTGAATAATGAGCTGTAATAGGGATTCATTTAGAGAATTTACCAAAAGTGAAAGACAGGAGATTTGTTCCCGGGATTTTATCCTCAGCTGGAAACCAATTAATCAGTAAAATTCGGCAGGACATGAGATGTTTCAATACGATGAGCAATTGCGTGTCGAGGAGTCGTATTACTCAATAGCCGACAGATTATGCTCAACCCTTGGGAATAATATTTTTCTAGAAACTCAAGGGAAGCCGACTTGAAAAATTTAGCGCGTTGTCAAAATGAAAAATATTTTAGGGTGTCATTACGTCTTGCTATGATAGTGTCCAGATTATGAAAGTTTCGGGTATACACTTCTGTATTTCTTGAAAACCAGATCTAGGTCTTCATAATGAGAGAAGAATCACAGAAAACGAGCCTTATTTTTATTTGCAGCTGAAGGAATCTGTGGAGAGAAGGAGGAGGGGTAAGTTTGTGATATGGTTTGCAAGAAGGAGGGGAGGAAAGAATATTTCAAATTTATTGGCTATAACAGTGTCATATTATGTTCAAAGGTTGTGTCCCTTTTGTGTCTTGTTTTCATGGGGAGGAGGATTTTTTACCCACCATCCTTGTGGGTGTCCGTTTTTGTTGTAAATGTACACTCTTGTACATTTGAAAATAATTTATTCATTTAGTTTTTCAACTCATGAGTACCAAGCAGACAGGTAGTCATGGAGGAGGAGGATTGCTTCAGAACTGTACCCTTTTCCCTCGAATCTTAAGATATTACAGATCTTTTTTAAATTCCTAAATCATGCCCATTCCGCCCAGGGATAATCCGAATCATCTCAGGTTTATCAATATAAATTTACAGGTATTTTGAGTCAAATTGTAACTGGTATTGGTTTCATGTACTCTGCACAAAATTTTTAATTGTACCCAAAACACAAAATATAAGGGACGATTTTTCCCAAGTACTCGAACTTTCTTAGAAAAAGCTATAAGTAAACAACCTCAATTATAACCAAGAAAAGTCAATCAAAAATGTGAAATAAGAAAAAAAAAGTTTTGGAGAACGGCCAAAGCCGTTTTCCATTAGTGTATTTTTCTCAAAAATTTACAGAAAATCTTCCAACAGATGGTTGTAGATCAACAGCGGTTTTGAGCTATGAAAGATTTGGATACATATAACAAAAGGTAATATACTGAAGAATTGTTTTTTAAGATAGTGGAATTCAAATAAAACAAAATGCGTATTTCTGCTCCAAGAGCCATCTTCAGCAAAACAAATAAATAAGTATTGAATTAAACTTATATTAAAATAAGTGAAAATTAAAGTTAAAACAGAACTGCCGGTTATTTGAAGTTGAAAAAAAAATGTTGGTTACACAACGTTGTTCATTATTTAAATATTTGGGTAAAATAGAAAATATATATTTCTGGGAAATATACTCGAACTTAAAAAAAAATGTTAGAACGTCAAAATAAACAAAAACACTAGCACAAATTTATTACTTGCTTTGTAGAATTCCAGAATTTTTATTCATTTCATAAATATCGCGCTTTACCATATTTTTCCAAGCCCAATATAAAGTTTTTGCGTGGACTCCCAACTAATTCTCTGTGGGACTTCCTAAGAAAACGGAAACGCAACGCAGTTTTCCCAGCCAAAATCTCGCACAATCGATACTGGAACACGGCTTTCGTTTTGGGTCAAAAATTTTAGCAGAAAAAGCGTAAGTGGAAAGAGAACCAAATCTGCTAGGTAGCAGTTCATTTTCAACACTACGATAGATAAAGTTGCAGCTATACTTGTGGTTCAATTAAATAGTCAAGAGAGATTTTCCAAAATAATTGGCGAAAAAGGGGGGCTAAAAAAAACTCTGGGTAAAGGGGTAAAATGTTCATTTTTTTGTTTCCTTAAGTGCGAAATGAAACTATTATTCTAACTGCGATGGCGAAGTGAATATCGGTTGTCTTAACCAAAAACGAGGCATGTGCCATTTTGTTCCAAATTGGGTTGCATACACAGCCTGTATAAACGTCACTTGACGAGTCGATTGGTACAGTTAGACATTTTCTATCTATCACTGTTCCAGATAACAAAAGAGACATGCCGCTCAAGCTATGCCACAGGGCAAATTTTCTCTTTTTTCGACGCTCCTGAAAAGTTTAGAAAAAGGCATATGTCCAGGAACGTATCCAGAACTCTTTTTCGGGGGGGGGGGTGGTGTGGATACAAAAGGATTTTTTCGGAGGAGAGAATATTAAAAAAAAAACTTTAAAAAACACATCAAAATTGGCTTATATCCATTTTTGTTACGATTTTACAAGTCGGACAAACGATTCGGGGGGGGGGGGGGTCAAACCTTGCATATGACTCTTTTTTTATTGACGCAGCCTATATTCCTCAAAACATTGTAAGAAACTGTTTTGGAAGTAGCTCAGGTTGCCGAAGGTTCAACAGGTATTGGCGGATTGATTTTATGATGGCCAGAACATTTTGAGAATGTACTAAATCTAGATAGAGTTGCATGAAAATTATACAGAGGAAAATGAAAAAGTTTGTGATACCTTAGATGTGAAGAAAGATTTGTTTTGTGAGGAAGAATGAGTGACAGTACTAAAAGGATTAAAAAATCATAATGTTCCAGGGGCTGATGGTGTGGTAAATGAGTTTCTTAAATATTGTGGCTCTGAGGTTAGAAATAAATTACTGAAGATTATACATATGAAATTGAAAAGGGGAAGCATCTAAGGATTTTGGGAAAACCTTAATTTAACCACTGTATAAGAAATGTGATAAGAGTGAGTGTGATAATTATCGAGGCATTAGTCTGGTCTCTGTAGGTAGGAAATTACTTAGTAATATGATATTTTTTAGATCGACAGATGCAGTAGACAAAGTTTTAAGAGAAGAACAGGGCGGTTTTAGAAAAGGTAGATGATGTGTAAACCAAATTTTCACTCTTAGGTTAATAATTGAGAAGTGCCTGAGTTGTCAAACGTATTTGGTCCCCAGCTTTATAGATGATAAGTAAGCGTTCGATTCTGTTGATAGAAGAGCTTTAGCAAAGGTCTTATCCTTGTATGGTATACCAGACAAGTACAATAAAGTGATTAATGCTGTGAACGAGAATCACACTGCTGCGGTAAAGCTAGGAAATGATGTTATCAGCTGGTTTTGTATTAAATCAAGAGTTAAGCAGAGTGATGTTCTATGGTTCTCGGTGTTTCTACACCAAGAAATCGGAAAATACCCCCGAAAACCTCCCGAGGAAATTATCTCCCCCCATCCTAACCCCGATTAATGCTCCCCGTGAAAGATATCCCCTCCCACGGAAAATACTCCGGTAAATATCCCACAGAAAATATCAACCAACCCCTCCCACAGAAAAAAAGGCTTGCCGAATTTGATAATTTTATTTGACCTTTGTTGTTTTGTTATCCGTAGGGGGAAGGGATTTCGATACTTGTATATTATACGCCACTCACTGAACTTTACGCAGCGTAAAACTCGAGAACAAACTGGTTTCTTCGTTAGTTTCTTTCAGCTTAGCGTGAGACAAGTCGAAGACAATTGACAGAACAAATGGAAAATATGTAATTTGGACCATATATCTGCACATAACGGGGGGGGGGAAGTATTTGGACAGTTTAAAGTCATAAAACAATTCTTATGCGGAATAACCGTACATACCACATCTTGCATGTATACCCCTTTCATATACGTAATAATTTCTGTTCGTTTTAAGTTTTGATGTGATTCCTTACTTTCATCTAAAAACTTTTTTCAATTTAATTTCTGACCGTTTTTATGGCACTTGGTATTAACCAAGTGACATATAGCAATCGCAAATTCTGTCGGTCTGTCTGTCGGTCCCGGTTTTGCTACTTTAGACACTTCCAGGTAAGCTAGGACGATTAAATTTGGCAGGCATATCAGGAACCGGACCAGATTAAATTAGAAATAGTCGTTTTCTCGATTTTACCATTTGGGGGGGGAATGGGGCCCGTTAATTATGAAAAAATAGAAAAATTGAAGTATTTTTAACTTACGAACGGTTGATCAGATCTTAATGAAATTTGATGTTAGGAAGAATATCATGTCTCAAAGCTGTTATTTTAAATCCCGACCAGATCTGGTGACATTGGGGGAGAAAGGGGAAAACCTAAAATCTTGGAAAACACTTAGAGTGGAGGGATCGGGATGAAACTTGGTGGGAAAAATAAGGACAAGTCCTAGATACATGATTGACATAACCGGAACGGATCCGCTCTCTTTGGGGTAGTTGGTGGGGGGGGTCATTCTGAAAAATTAGAAAAAATGAGGTATTTTTAACTTATGAACGGGTGATCGGATCTCAATGAAATATGGTATTTAGAAGGACATCGTGTCTCAGGGCTCTTATTTTGAATCCCCGACCGGATCTGGTCACGTTGGGGAGAGGGGGGGTTGGGAGGGGGAAACCTAATATCTTGGAAAACACTTAGAGTGGAGGGATCGGGATGAAACTTGGTGGGAAAAATAAGCAGAAGTCTTAGATACATGATTTACATAATTGGAACGGATCCGCTCTATTGGGGGGGGGGGGTTAATTCTGAAAAATTAGAAAAAATGACGTATTTTTAACTTACGAAGGAGTGAGCGGATCTTCATGAAACTTCATATTTAGAAGGACCTCGTAACTCAGATCTATTATTTTAAATTCCAACCGGATCCAGCGTCATTGGGGGGCAGTTGGGGGGGGTAAATCTTAGAAAATATTTAAAGCGGAGAGATCAGGATGAAACTGGATGGGAAGAATAAAAACCTGACTAAGATACGTGACTGACATAACCGGACCGGATCTGCTCTCTTTGGTGGAGTTGGGGGGAGGTAATTTTGAAAATTGAGGTACTTGTAACTTACGAAAGGGTGACCAGATCTTAATAATATTTGATATTTAGAAGGAGAAATTTCGACCAGATCCTGTGACATTGGGGGGAGTTGGAGGGGGAAACCGGAATTCTTGGAAAACCTGAAAATTAGGGTATTTTTATCTTACGAATAGGTGATCGGATCTTAATGAAATTTAATATTTAGAAGGAATTCATGTCTCAGAGCTCTTATTTCAAATCCCGACTAGATCTTTTGACATTGGCGGGAGTTGGATGGGGAAATCTTGGAAAACACTTGGAGTGGAGGAAGCGGGATGAAGCTTGGTGGATAGAATAAGCAAATGTCCTTGATACGTGATTGACGTAACCGTATTGAACTCTCTCTCTCTCTCTCTCTCTTTGGGGGAGTTGGGGGGAGGAGTTCAGTGATTTGGCGAGTTTGGTGCTTCAGGACATGCTAGGACGATGAAAATTGGTAGGCATGTCAGGGAGCTGCACAAACTGACTTGATAAAGTTGTTTTCCCAGATTCGACCATCTGGGGGGGGGCTAAAGGGAGAGGAAACATTCGAAAAAATGAGGTAGGCTATTTATAAATTACGAGTGGGTGATCGGATCTTACTGAATTTTGATATTTAGAAGGACATAGTGACTCAGAGCTCTTATTTTAAATCCCGACCGGCATTAAGCCTCTGATTTTCCTTTTAAATCAATCTATTGATTCTTAGAACTTTGTTAGAGCTCATACCATATGAGCTGTTGGCTCTTAGCTCTTCTTGCCTCGTCACAAGTGCCATATGAGCTCTTAGCTCTTGTTAAATAATGCCGGGGAATCTGGCTCTCTCTCTCTCTATGAAGGTTCTTGTGTATTTTCCGCCGCTCACTCACGTTTACGATGTATAAATCTCGAGAACAAATCAATTTCTTTGTTAGTTTCTTTTTTACTTTTGAAATAAACTTACTTTTTAAATTTTACTTTTGCAATATATTTACAAATTAGAGGGGAGGGGGGGTAAAGTACAGTGGGTATGCATGCAAAGTGTGTTAGGTACAATCTAAATATTATGAAGTAAGAATTGCTTCCTAACTTCACACTGTTCAAATACTTTAACCCCCTTTCCATAGGTACAAATATATAGCCTAAATTAAACATTTCCCATCTATTCTGTCACTTCTCTTTGTCTTGTCTCACGCTAAGCTGAAAGAAATTAACAAAGAGACCGATTTATTCTCGAGTTTTACACAGCGTAAACTTGAGTGATTGCTTCACTACATACAAGTACCAAAATTCCTTCCATCTACGGAAAAAAAAAAACTCAAATAAAATTCTCAAATTTGGAAAGCCTTATTTCCCACGGGGGGTGTATATACCAGGGGTATATATTATCGGAGCGGGAGTTTTCCACGGAGTAAACACTGGGGGGGGGGGGGTAAACGCCGGCCACCGTTTTTATCCCCCTTTACATGGATCATTTTGATGGACTTTGTCTCAAGGAGGACAGGAAAGAGAATGGGAGACCGCGGAATCAAATACCAAAAACAAGAAGAACAATAGGGAATTTTTTAAGACAGTGGGAAACAAATTAGAATGAATATTTCGGCCCTATGTCCAAGGGCCGTCCTCAGCAATACAAATAAGAAAAAACCAACTTACAAGAGGATAAAATCAATAAAACTAAAATGAACAGTTTATCAAAACAGTCCCGGCATCCTTACCTCAGCGATGTTCAACCAGGACTGATGAAACGAGGCAATTCATTGAAATGAAAGAAAATGATTTAAAAACAGGTTTTTAATGCCAGCCTAGCTTTTCTCGCTGCTAATCTTATAGGCCTATTTGTGACAGATTCTGTTTTAATATCTATTGTTTTTTTATAATATTTCGTAGGGTCATTTTTAATTAAATTTGTGCATAAAGGATTCAGTGAATCAAACAGTTCGTGGTAACGAGGAGCGACCCGGCTCAATAGTAAACGAAACTATAAAAATCGGAATTTCGATGCTAAAAGATACATCAAAAGAATCGGATTTTCATGCTGATTTTAAATATATAAGTTTCATCAAATTTAGTCTTTGTCATCAAAAGTTAAGAACCTGAGAAAATTTACCTTATTTTAGAAAATAGGGGGAAAAACTCCCTAAAAGGCATAGAATCTTAACGATCACACCATCATATTCAGCGTATTAGAGAACTCTATAGCAAAAATTTCAAGCTCCTATCTACAAAAATGTGGAATTTCGTATTTTTTGCCAGAAGACACATCACGGGTGCGTGTTTTTTTTTTCTTTTTTTTCCAGGGGTCATCGCATTGACCAAGTGGTCATAGAATGTCGCAAAAGGGCTCATTCTAACGGAAATAAAAAGTTCTAGTGCCCTTTTTAAGTGACCAAAAACTGGAGGGCACCTAGGCCCCCTCCCACGCTCATTTTTTTCCAAAATCAACGGATCAAAATTTGAGATAGCAATTTTGTTCCGCATAGTCGAAAACAATAATAACTATGTAATAACTAACTATTTTATTAACAATAACAACTAACTATTTTGGGGATGACTTACTCCCCCACAGTTCCTGGGGGAGGGGCTGCAAGTTACAAACTTTGACCAGTGTTTACATACAGTAATGGTTATTGGGAAGTGTACAAACGTTTTCAGGGGGATTTTTTGGTTTGGGTGGGGTTGAGGGGAGGGGACTATGTGGGAGGATCTTTCCTTGGAGGAATATGTCATGGGGGAGGAGAAATTCAATGAAAAGGGCGCGGGATTTTCTTGCATTACTATAAAAAACAATGAAAAATTAAACATGAAAAAGTTTTTTCAATTGAAAGTAAGGAGTAGCATTAAAATTAAAACGAACAGAGATTACTACGCATATGAGGGGTTCTAAAAATACTTTAGCATAAAGAGCGACGTATTTAGGAGGAGATAAATACCTCGCTCTTTATGCTAAAGTATTTTAGTAATCTCAACTATTTATTCTACTTCTGATTCAGGGGTCATTCTTAAAGAATTGGGACAAAACTTAAGGTTTAGTGTAAACAGCGAGGTATTAACGAGGGGAAAAACCCCTCATATACATAATAAAACAAAATAAGAATATAAAAGTTTGTTACGTAAGTTAATTCTTAAGTTACGTATATTTTTTACTAATAAAAACGTTCGTTAAAAATTAAAAGTTCTAGTTGCCTTTTTAAGTAGCCGAAAAATTGGAGGGCAACTAGGCCTCCTTCCCCACCCCTTATTTCTCAAAATCGTCTGATCAAAGCTAAGAGAAAGCCATTTAGCCAAAAAAACATAATATGCATATTTCATTTTCCTAATTTATGTGCGCAGAGCCAAAATTAAACATGCATCAATTCAAAAACGTTCAGAAATTAAATGAAAAAAAATAGTTTGTTTATCTAAAAGTAAGGACCGACATTAAAACTTAAAAACTTTAGCGTAAAGAGCGAGGGATTGCGGAGGTGACAACCCATTTCGTATACGGAGTAATTTCTGTTCGTTTTAAGTTTTAATGTCACTCCTTACTTTCCATTAAAAAAACTTGTTTTTTTTATTTAATAAACATAAAGTTTAAATTACTGTTAAAGTACTGTTAAAGTAAGTTAAAGTAATCGAAAAATTGGAGGGCAACTAGGCCTCCTCCCTCTCTCCTTTTTTCTCAAAATCTTCCAATTAAAACTATGAGAAAGCCATTTAGCCAAAAAAAAAAATTAATATGCAAATTTCGTTTTAATGTCTAACTATATCTATGTCTATGTCCTATGTCTAGGTTCTATGTCTTTTGCCAGAAGGCAGATCACGGGTGTGTGTTTATTTATTTGTTTGTTTGTTCGTTTTTTTATTTCCCCAGGGGTAATCGTATCGATCCAGTGGTCCTAGAATCTTGCGAGAGGACTCATTCTAACGGAAATAAAAAGTTTCTAGTGCCCTTTTTAAGTGACAAAAAAATTGGAGGGCACCTAGGCCCCCTCCCACGCTAATTATTTTCCTAAATTCGCCAGATCAAAATTCTCAGATAGCCATTTTATTCAGCTTATTATAAAATATAAAAATTTATTAAAAACATTTAATATAAAATACATTTAATATAAAAACATTTTATTATAAAAACTTATAACTATGTCTTTGGGGACGATTTATTCCTCCACAGTCCCCGTGGGAGGGGCTACAAGTTACAAACTTTGACCAGTGCTTACACATAGTATTACATATAGGTTAATAGGAAGTGTACAGACGTTTTCAGGGGGATTTTTAGGTTGGGGGGAGAAGAGGGGGTTATTTTAGGGGAACTTTCCTTGGAGGAATTTGTCATTGGGGGAAAAAATAAGCGAGCGCAGGATTTTCTAGTAATATTTAAAAAAAAATCAAAGAAAAAATAAATATGAAAAAGTTTCTTCAACTGAAAGTAAGGAGAAGCATTAAAACTTAAAACGAACAGAGACTTATGTATATGATGGGCTCACATCCTCCTAATACCTCGCTCTTTACGCTAAAGTATTTTTAGTAATTTTAACTATTAATTCGACGGCTTTTGTGATTCAGGGGTCATTCGTAAGAAATTGGGACAAAATTAAGCTTTAGTGTAAAGAGCGAGGAACTGACAAGGGGGTGAACCCCCTCATATACGTAATAAAAACATGAGAATACAGAAGTTCGTTACGTAAGATATTTTGTAAGTTACGTATATCTTTTACTAATAAAAACATTCGTAAAAAATTGAAAGTTCTAGTTGCCTTTTTAAGTAACCAAAAAAACGGAGGGCAACTAGGCCTCCTCCCGCGCTCCTTTTTTCTCAAAATTATTCGATCAAAACTATGAGAAAGCCATTTAGCCAAAAAAAGAATATGCAAATTCCGTTTTAATTATTCATCTGCGGAGAACCAAAATCAAAACATGCATTGATTCAAAAACGTTCAGAAATTAAATAAAAAAAAGTTTTTTTTTTACGGAAAGTAAGGAGCGAAATTAAAACTTAAAACGAACAGAAATTATTTCGTATATGAAAGGGGCTGCTTCATCCTCAACGCCCCACTCTTTACGCTAAACTTTTTGCTGTTTTAAAAAATAGATCTAAGAGAAAGAGTCAAACTTTAGCGTAAAGAGCGGGGCGTTGATGAAGAAGTAGCCTTTTTCATATACGAAGTAAATTCTGTTCGTTTTAAGTTTTGATGTCGCTCCTTACATTCCGTTAAAAAACTTATTTTTTTATTTAATAAACATGAAGTTTACATTACTGATAATATCTTATTTTCTGTTAAGTAACAGAAAATAGTTTAGAACAAAGAATATTCGATTTCAAATGTCAAATAAGGACAAACAAGTTTTGGAGAACTGCCAAACCATTCTCCATTTGTATATTTTTTCTAAGAAATCTGCAGTAAATCTTCTAACAGGTGATTGGAGACCACAAATAACAAAAGGTGACAATTAACAAAAGGTAGAAAAATGAGGAATTTTTAAGATAATTTTAAGAATTTAATTTAAGAATTTTTAAGATTTTTAAGATAAGAAAATTTGGATAAAAGCAAACGAGTCTGTGAGCTGTCTGTGAGAGCTGTTCAGCTCTATGTCTGTGAGCCGTCTTCAACAAAACAAATCGATAAATATCAAATTAAACTTAAATTCTAATGCGTGAAAATAAAAACTAAAAAATACAATAGAATTGATTGTTAATTGAAATTCCCTCAAAAAATTGTAGGTTATATAAAATTACTCGCTATTAAAATATTTGAGTAAAAATGGAACACGTATTTCCGATGAATACAGGCCCTATTTGAAAATTAAAAAAATATATATTAGAACGCTATAATGATGATTAATTTAATTAACTAATCATCCGATCAAAATTAACAGTTACTTAAAAGAAAACAAATGCAAATAAATAAAGTTAATATGTAGAAATTTGCCAAGATAGTTCTTTTTTTTGGGGGGGGGGAGAGGTGACTATCTTAAAGAGCCAATAATGAAACAAATAACACACAATTTAAAAATAAGAGAAAAATTTCCGATTATAAGGTGAAATCTCTCTGCAATTTGCAAACGAAAATGTATAGCATTACGTATAAAATATTAAAGAATCGCGATAATATATATATATATATATATATATATATATATATATATATATATATATATATATATATATATATATATATATATATATATATATGTATAGATATATTCATGTGTAAATATATGTCTATACATCTGTATATTTGTACATATTTCACATGGGGATGTTGTCCCCTGTGACAGGGTTATGCTTATCCAGACTCTTCATTTTGACATATCAAATCTCAATTTATTGTCTGTAAAATGATCAGTCATTCTCGAATTGCTGCTTACGCTTTGTAAAGCAAAAAATGATGATTATGTAGGATATGAAATAATTCCTCTAGAACAGTAATTAAGACAAGTAAGCTTTTTTCCTCAAGTTTTTTTTTGTCAGGAAAACTGCTTCGATTGGTAGCTAAGACTAAACTTATCTTGCTTAATCGTTTATACAATTGTATATTAACGGGAAAGCAAAAATGCCCTAAAATTACGAGAATTGTGCATTGAGCGTTCGTCAATACAAGAGCAGGAATGCTTACTGGGAAAAGGCTATGGGGTTGTTCATTCCCCCCTTCCCCTCCCAAATGAACGGCTTTTTTAATTTAAGGTCCGTTTGGACGCCATGACACGAAGAAAAGGTTCAAATTGTCTGCATTTGGAAGACAAGTGAGAATCTATATATTGAAGCCTGCCAGTGGCTGAGTACCATATATATATATATATATATATATATATATATATATATATATATATATATATATATATATATATATATATATATATATATATTTATATATATATATATATATATATATGTATATATATATATATATATATATATATATATATATATATATATATATATATATATATATATATATATATATATATATATATATATATAGTTTAAGAAGGTGTAAAGTCTTCAAGATTGTTGGTGTTTGAATTTTCACAGACCAAGGGCATCGTCAATTTCAACTAATTAGTTTTGCTTATCTATTTTTATGGCTATACATGGCAACACTGACGAAAATGTATACTGGAAAAAATCTTAAAAATTTTAGTTTTAAGACAGCCGCGCACACAGGATTTTTTTCTAAAAGGACCGACATTAAAAAAAGACATCTTTATACTTTGAATAAGAAGGGCCAAGAAATGGCAAAATTTAGGATTTCGGTGGTCTGGGGCCCGAGAGACTTTTCTAAGCCCCTGTTTTCAGCCATAAAAGATCAACTCTGGGTCCAAACGGTAAAAATGTGTGTGAATTGAATGTTCTTGGATTTTAAACTAACCTTCAGGAAAAGTGTGGAATTTCTTCGGCGAATTATTTGACATCCGCCAAATTTTCTGGAATTGTTCGAAACCTTTTGTTCCTAGAAATATTTTTAAGATTTCCTCATCCTCGTCTTCCGAGAAAAAAAAACACTGTAAGCACCCTTGATGTATTCTCGTCTATTTCTCTTTTTCTTTTTGATAGGTACATTCACATTATTCCTGTTATTACAAAAATGCACTTTTGGGTACGAGGAAAGACAAATAGTGTCAATCCCCGATTATCAATAGTTACAAGAATGATATAAAGTTATAGAAGATCTATATTAGTCATAAGTAAGCTAAGAACAAGATCTATAGCTAAGATCATTGATGTTTTTGTGCCACAGATCCAATTAAAATAATGACTAAAAGACACATCATCAATCATTTTTGGATATACAGAACACAAGACATTCAGGAATATGGTTACTTCTTCATCTCCCGACATGTTATAAAAAAAAAACGTCAGAATTGTTGGTTGCATAAATGGTAGCTCATAGGATTGTCGATTTACGAAAATGTGGGCGAGGGGTAGGGATTCTTATCCTTTACAAAAAAGTGTTGTTTTTTTTGGGAATTAAGGGGAGAAGGGTTTTTCAATGAGTAAACAAAATATTTATTTTGCGAATATAGTAGGGCAATTGTCCTCCCCGCCCTCTCACCACTGGGCTTCTCAGAAAGCCCATATTTTATACACGCATAATAAAATGTACAAAATGTTTTCATGAAATCCTCAAAAAATGTATATCCTAGAAAAAAAAGCCTACCACGTAAAAAAAAAACCTTCTTTGAAAAAAAAATTGTTTCCTTAAACAGCAGTTAGTGCCCTCGATAAAATGTTCTTGGTGAAAAAATAATAGTTGAGTTTTTAAGCTGCATGAAGTACGGCCCAAATAGCCTGTGGTGTAATAAATCCTATTACCTATAAATAAATAAATAATGAGAAATTTTTGTAAAAAATTCATATTCCTGAAAAAAAGTAATTCTAGCAAATACTTAAATGGATTTGTTATCCAAGATTTCTGCAAGCATGAAAAAAAGATTGCATTGGGCATTTGAGAAGAAAATCACGATTTCTGAATATATTGAGATTAAAAAGATAATGATGTATTGAATCTTGATTCAGCCATATATATATGTATATATATATATATATATATATATATATATATATATATATATATATATATATATATACATATATATATATATATATATATGACAATTCCCCTTATCAATGCCGTACCCAGGGGGGGGGTGTCCCCAAATGTTTGTCTGACCCGTAAAAAGGTAACGAAAATGCATATAAACAAATTTTTAATACGTTTTTTTTATGTTTTTTGTTCCTTCTACCTGATAAAAATACCCCCTCCACCCTCAAACAAAAACCCTGAAGACGGTCTTGTCCCTTTTTTGAAGCTGTTGATGTCCGAACAAAATATGACAAACAGGCCTACTTTCGTCAGTTCATTGACAAAAAAGGGGAGAACATCCCATTAGAAATATTAGAAAAGCACGGGGACAGCTTTGGGAATTTAGACAACCGAGAAAAACTGCCCTATTTGTATAACCCGGTAGGTTTTTGATATTTTACTATAAGGGATTCTGCTTTTAAAATCTCTGTTATTCAAGATTTATGGATATCTTAGATATTAGAATGTAATTGTAAAGATCTGATAAATATATTTAAGCTATATTTAAAGATTAAAATCCGTTAAGTAGAGTCGAATAATTTTAATAGAAGTTGAAAATCTGAAAATGAAAACAACTGCTTTCTAACTCGTGCGCTGTCGCTAAAAACCTAGGATAACTAACTTCAAAAGTCGAAACCTTGAACTGCATTATTTGCCGGCTCGACAATTTTACTCTCGTGGAATGATCAGAGCTCGTGGTTCGTTTAGTGAAAACTAAGGAACAATTAAACCTTTCAGAAAGTACTGAACTAAAAAAAAAAAGAACATAAAAAAAAGATACTGGGACGGTTTCAGAGCGCAATACTTTCTCCTTTGTTTCCTTCTCTAATCTACCTCAAAATTCTAATTTTGTTCCTACGAAAGACATACTGTTTGGTACAACTTTTGAAAGGAAAAGCGCTTTCCGTCAAACATATTTTAGCGTAAAAGACTCACCAAAATCTGAGCTAGGATTTCTTGTCACAGAAACTGTTCCGTCGGGAAGAATTTGCAAATACACACGATTTTTTGTAAACAGCGTTACGTAGTCTAGCTTATTTTTCTTATTTTTAAATGCTTGAAAGAGCCTTGCGGATGTATCCCTTGAGGTCAATTTATTTACCAGTTCTTCCACTTGTTGATTAGAATCCAAATTGTGAACTTTACCGATCTCGTGCCGTCTAGTTCTTCGCACCATTGTCTTACACACATTAGCCTCAACCATTGCTAGCAACAACGTCAACAATATGACACTAGTTCCGAGGCTAGTTTTACAGGTTATTCGCATGACTTTTCATCCCCTCCTTAGACCCCAACTCTCCCAGCCAGGAGCCATTTTGTCCCAGTTGTTATAGAACAGCTATCCCCAACAAGTACATTTGCACTAACTACCTATACTGGTATATTGAAGTCTCTCAACTGTTCCGCAGATAGATACACCAGGAGACCTAGGCTATACCTTTTCAGTTGTCCAATCAGTGGCTTAGGATTGGGTACGGAGGCCGCGCAACAAAGGTGTTCCAATGCGTGATGGAAGATAGAACAGTGACATTAATGTTCCCGGATCTGATGTGGGAGGTTAGATCTGCTTAAAGGAATCGCAGATTACATGAAAAGCTGAATTGATAATTGCTTACAATTATTAAATAAAACTGCAAAAATCAAAAAAAGTAACTTATATTATTTTATAAAAAGATAATTTAGGAAAAAACAAAATAAATCTCTCTTCTGTGACGCAAGGTTCAGGAACCTGTTGTTAATGGTTGCTACATAAGCCCACTTTTACGAACTATTTAAGAAAAATTCAAATCAAAGTAAAGAGTGATATCAAAGCTTAAAACAAACAAAATTTATTCCTTATAAGAGGGGGCAACCACCCTTCAGATTTTCTCCCTTTGCAGTTAAAGTGTAACTAGTGTTTTCCGGAATAAAATTTTTCCCTATATGAGGGGGGCTACCGCCTTCCTTTAATCCCCGCTCTTTGTACTAAAGTCTAACTTTTGCTTTAAGATGGATTGCTCCCAAAGCAAATGGAATGAGGTAAAAAGTATTTTTCATTGTGTGTCAAGAATGGAAGAGCTTGTTGGTGTACATATTCTGCAAACATTAAAATCCGTATTCAAAATTTTTCAAGAGGCAATCGATGAATAGTTCTAGGCTTTACCCCCCCCCCAGAAATATCCCCGCGACGGAAAATACCTCCCCCTCGGAAAATATCCCCCCACAGAAAATACCCCCGTGGAAAATAAGACTTTCCAAATTTGAGGATTTTATCTGAGCTTTGTTTTTTTGTTTTTTTTTTCTGTAGGGGAAAGGAGGTTTGGTACTTGTGTATTATATGCCACTCGCTCAAGTTCACGCTGTGTAAAACTCGAGAACAAACCGGTTTCTTCGTTAGTTTTTTTTCGGCTTAGTGCGATACAAAACAGATAAGTGACAGAATAGATGGGAAATATATAATTCGGTATATATTACACATAAGTTGAGGGGATAAAGTGTTTGGACAGTTTGAAGTAGAAAAAACTATTCTTACTTCTTCATATGCAAGTAATATAGCATTAATAACTTCCAAGCTAAGTTCATTTGCATAAACGTATTAACACAATATTTGCATAACCAGTTTACCTAGCAACCAGATCCGATAACCTACTTACAAGAGATACATCATTAGCATAATCCAGCCGGCATCTCATTTACATATAACTATCTGGGCATGATTAACAAGATACAGCAAACCGCTTCATTTGATTTCGAATTAGTCTTATAGAATTTACAATATAGTATTGAACTTTACTTGACAGTATCGAACAGTTCGTGGTAACGAACTGTAGTAAGGAGCGACCCGGCTCAATAGTAACCAAAACTCTAAAAATCTGAATTTTGATACCAACAGTTATATCAAAAGAATTGCATTTTAATACTGATTTCAAATATATAAGTTTCATCCAGTTTAGTCCTAACTCTTAGAAGTTACGAGCCTGAGAAAATTTGCCCTATTTTAGAAAATAAGGGAAAACACCCCCTAAAAGTCATACAATCTTAACGAAGATCACACCATCATATTCAGCGTATCAGAGAACCCTACTGTAGAGGTTCGAAGCTCCTATCGACAAAAATGTGGAATTTTGTATTTTTTGCCAGAAGACAAATCACGGATGCGTGTTTATTTGTGTGTTTTTTTTTCTTTTTTCCAGGGGTGATCGTATCGACCCAGTGGTCCTAGAATTTTGCGAGAGGGCTCATTCGAACGGAAATGAAAAGTTCTAGTGCCCTTTTTAAGTGACCACAAAATTGGAGGGCATCTAGGCCCCCTCCCACGCTCATTTTTTCCCGAAGTCGTCGGATCAAAATTCTGACATAGCCATTTTATTCAACATAGTCGAAAAACCTTATAACTATGTCTTTGAGGACGACTTACTCCCCCACAATACCCGTGGGAGGGGCTTCAAATTAAAAATTTTGCCCAGTGTTTGCATATAGTGATGGTTTTTGGGGAGTGTAGAGACGTTTTCAGGGGAATTTTTTGGTTGGGAGGGGGGTTGAGAAGAGGGGATCATGTGGGAGATACTGTCCATGGAGGAATTTTTCATGGAGGAAGAAGATCTCCATAAAGGGGGCGCAGCATTTTCTAGCATTATTTAAAAAAAAAACAATGAAAAAATAAATATGCAAAAGTTTTTTCAACTGAAAGCAAGGAGTAGCATTAAAAATTAAAACGAACAGAAAATATTAGGCATGTAAGGGTTTCACCTCCTCCTAATACCTCACTCTTTACGCTAAAGCATTTTTAGTAATTTCAACTATTTATTCTACGGTCTATGTGATTCAGGGGACAAAATTTAAGCATTAGTGTAAAGAGCGAGGTATTGACGAGTGGGTGAACCCTCTCATATGCATAATAAGAACGTACGAATATAGAATTTTGTTACGTAAGCTAATTCGTAAGTTACATATATCATTTACTAATGAAAACGTTCATAAAAAACTAAAAGTTCTAGTTGCCTTTTTAAGTACCCAAAAAATTGGAGGACAACTGAGCCTCCTCCCCCTTCTTTTTTCTCAAGATCATTCGATCAAAACTATGGGAAAGCCATTTAGCCAAAGAAATAAATATGCAAATTTCGTTTTAATTATTCATCTGCGGAGAGCCGAAATCAAAACATGGATTAACTAAAAAACGTTCAGACATTAAGTAAAAAAAAACAAGTTTTTTTTAACTGAAAGTAAGGAGCGACATTAAAACTTAAAACGAACAGAAATTACCCCGTATATGAAAGGGGCTGTTCCCTCTTCAACGCCCTGCTCTTTACGCTAAAGTTTTTACTGTTTTAAAAATTAGAGTTGAGAGAAAGAGTCAAACTTTAGCGCAAAGAGCAAGGCGTTGAAGAGGGAACAGCCCCTTTCATATACGGGGTAATTTCTCTTCGTTTTAAGTTTTAATGTCGCTCCTTACTTTCAGTTAAAAAAACTTGTTTTTTTTTATTTAATCAATATCAAAGTCAGAGTGTAACCGCTTGTATCATCACATTCATGGGAATGAGTACTTCTTTTAAGGGAACTCATGATCATCCATACACAAACCTCCAAGTAGCCCAATGCCACTCCTCCAGATTTTTACCCCCCCCCCCCGAATTGTTAAACTTTTTTTAACTTTATTTTTTTTTTCATGTCTTAAAATGACATAAAATATACTTGAAACAAAAAAAAAACCACTTCTGATATATTCGAAATACGAAATAAAGGTGATATTGATATGTTAGTCGTGATTTTTTCCATTAGACAAATAATGTTTATAGTGAATTTTTTCCTTTTTTTGACTTAGAATTTCTCGCTTAGTATTGCAGTATGCACAAAATCAAAACAAATAAAGTCGTTCATCAAAGAGTTCGCGGTAACGAATGGTAAGTAAGGAGAAACCCGACTCAGTGGTAACAAAAACTCTAAAAACAGAATTTTCATACCAATAGAATAAAAAGATTTGGATTTTTCTGCTGATTTCAAGTATATAAGTTTCATCAAGTTTAGTCTTACTCATCAAAAGTTATGAGCCTGAAAAAATTTGCCTTGTTTTTAAAAGGAGGGTGAAACAACCCCTAAAAGCCATAAAATTAATGTAAATGACACCATCATTTTCAGCCTATCAGAGAACCCTACTATAGTGGTTACAAGCTCTTATCTGCAAAATGTGGAATTTTGTATTTTTTGCCGGAGGAAAATCATAGCGGCTTGCTTATTAATTTTCTTCCAGGGGTGATTAAACCAAAATAACATTCCTAGAAGATCGGATTAGGGTGTATTTGAACGGAAATTAAAAGTTCTGGTGCCATTTTTAAGTGAATTAAATAAATCAGAAACTAATTTTTTTAGCTGAAAGTAAGGAGCGACATTCAAGCTTAAAACGAACAGAAATTACTCCGTATATGAAATGGGTTGTCCCCTCCGCAATCCCTCGCTCTTTACGCTAAAGCTTTTAATTGTTTTAAAAAGTAGAATTGTGGCAAAGAGTCAAACTTTAGCGTAAAGAGCGAGGGATTGCGGAGGGGACAACCCATTTTATATACGGAGTAATTTCTGTTCGTTTTATGTTTTAATGTCGCTCCTTACTTTCAGCTAAAAAAATTAGTTTTTTTTTATTTAATTTCTGAATGTTTTTGAATTAATGCGGTTTTGGCTCTCCGCACATAAATTATTAAAATGAAATTTGTATATTAATTCTTTTTTTGGCTAAATGGCTTTCTCTTAGTTTTGATCAGACGATTTTGAGAAATAAGGGGTGGAGAAGGAGGCCTAGTTGCCCTTAAAAAGGCAACTAGAACTTTTAATTTTTAACGAACGTTTTTATTAGTAAAAAATATACGTAACTTAGGAATTAACTTACGTAACAAACTTTCATAACCTTATATTTTTATTATGTATACGAGGGGGTTTGTACCCTCGTTAATACCTCGCTCTTTACACTAAATCGTAAGTTTTGTCCCAATTCTTTAAGAATGACCCCTGAATCAGAAAGGCCGTAGAATAAATAGTTGAAATTACTAAAAATACTTTAGCATAAAGAGCGAGATATTTATCTCCTCCTAAATACTTCGCTCTTTATGCTAAAGTATTATTAGAACCCCTCATATTCGTAATAATATCTGTTCGTTTTAAGTTTCAATGCTACTCCTTCCTTTCATTTGAAAAAAGTTTTCATGTTTATTTTTCATTGTTTTCTTATAGTAATGCTAGAAAATCCTGCGCCCTTTTCATTGAATTTTTCTTCCCCATGACAGATTCCTCCAAGGAAAGATCCTCCAACATAGCCCCTTCTACTCAGCCCCACCCCCAAACAAAATAAAATCCCCCTGAAAACGTCTGTACACTTCCCAATAACCATTACTATATGTAAACACTGGTCAAAGTTTGTAACTTGCAGCCCCTCCCCCAGGGACTGTGGGGGAGTAAGTCATCCCCAAAGACATAGTTCTTATGGTTTTCGACTATGTTGAACAAAATGGCTATCTCAAAATTTTGATCTGTTGACTTTGGGAAAAAATGAGCGTGGGAGGGGGCCTAGATGCCCTCCAATTTTTTTTGTCACTTAAAAAGGGCACTAGAACTTTTAATTTCCGTTATAATGAGCCCTCTTGCGACATTCTAGGATCACTTGGTCGATACGATGTCCCCTGGGAAAAAGAAAAAACAAAAAAACAAATAAACACGCACCCGTGATTTGTCTTCTGGCAAAAAATACAAAATTCCACATTTTTGTAGATAGGAGCTTGAAACTTCTACAGTAGGGTTCTCTGATATGCTGAATCTGATGGTGTCATTTTCGTTAAGATCCTACGACTTTTAGGGGGTGTTTTCCCCTATTTTCTTAAATAAGGCAAATTTTCTCAGGCTCGTAACTTTTGATGGGTAAGACTAAACTTGATGAAACTTATATACTTGAAATCAGCAGAAAAATCCAAATCTTTTTATTCTATTGGTATGAAAATTCTGTTTTTAGAGTTTTTGTTACCACTGAGTCGGGTTTCTCCTTACTTACCATTCGTTACCGCGAACTCTTTGATGAACGACTTTATTTGTTTTGATTTTGTGCATACTGCAATACTAAGCGAGAAATTCTAAGTCAAAAAAAGGAAAAAATTCACTATAAACATTATTTGTCTAATGGAAAAAATCACGACTAACATTCTGTGTGCCAGGAAGTCTTAAGGCTCCACCGATTTTCTAGGTAAATTAAAGCTCCACCGATTTTCCATGTAATTTAAAGCTCCACTATAGTTACCAGTAATTTCATCAGGAACTTTTTTTTACCTGTATTTTACCTGCAGCACCTGTTAAAGCAACTTTTCCAAGTGAAACAGCTAAAAGTATTAAAAACGGTAAAA
Source organism: Artemia franciscana (assembly GCF_032884065.1). NCBI lineage: Eukaryota > Metazoa > Arthropoda > Branchiopoda > Anostraca > Artemiidae > Artemia > Artemia franciscana. The sequence continues at coordinate 12,663,987 of NC_088872.1, read as the reverse complement.
ATTCTCTATTTCGGACCAACTGTCTGTACCAAAAATCGATATAACATCCTTTATTTTTTCTTAGATTTTTCTATTTTATTCACTTGCCTTTGGTTTAAAAGAGATTTAAGGTATTATTTACTAATAGTCCTTAGTCATCAATTCTAGTCAATATATTGTCAGCTGATTGATAAATTTTAGGATTCTTGCTAATATCTTCACTTAATCTCAGATTGTTTAGGATTTGATCTTGAATTATTTCTTGTTTGAAATCATTAAACGTTGAGAGATTCACAGCATCTGCACCAATTTCAGGGTTTGCAACATTTTCAATTCTTCTATTTTCCACATTTAGATCTTCTTTGTTAATTTTCAGAATATTTTTTACAAATAATCCTTCATCATCGACTCTTGTAAACATTCTATCAGGTGATTGATTAATTTCAGTTAATCTATTAACATACTAACTTAAATAGTGATTTGTAAGAATTTGTAGGTTAAAAACTTCATCCTTGAAATCATTTAAAATAATTTTCACATTTTGTAAAGTAAAAGCATCACTGTCTAATTTTGCATCACCTAAATTAATTAAGCGCTCAACCTGTGAATTAAGATTACCATTATCATCGGGTAATCTACTTTCACTGTTATCTTTACTGGTTTTTTTCCTAATTTTCTATTATTTCTTAATGGCATGTCAAAGTTCCTTCTATATTTTAAAGATTTTTTTTCCGATCGACAAGCAAATATCCATGACCCTTTCTAGCATGATTAAGATAGTTAAGAAATCTGTCTTTTTCAAGTCAGATGCATGGTTTTGTCTTATTCTATCAATTTTTGCTTGAGTTAGAACATTTGAAAAATGAAAAAGAATTAAAATTTAATCATATGATTTTAGAGGGATCAAAATAGCCTTGAGAAATATTTGCTATTGATGCATTTTATTTTCTACCCTTCAGGAATAAATCTTCAATGTTTTAGTGATCCTTAAATGCTACAAAATCGTCAACGATAAATAAATTCGTATAATTAAGGTTTAAGTCATCTTCTTCTACTATACCGTCTTTATCATTACTTGCAAACAATATGTTCTGTCCACTTTTTCCTTCTAAACAGTTTATGCCTTAAATTAGGTCTTGATATTTCTTCTTTAAGATCTTTATAGGAGTGGTTTACAGTGACAGAAAAATTGAAGCTTCGTTCAGCTTCAATTCTATCTACCTAAAATTTTTACAACATATGCCACTCCACTAAAGAAATTCGTCATTGCTAAACCGTTATAATATGCATGATCCTCTCGACATGATACCTGAGGTGGAAGAATTGGCAGGATCTAAGTCCCTTTGTAAACTGGCAAGTTTCTTACCTGTACATATTTTGTAAGAGTGTGATTTTTAAAGTTGCGCTGTATTAGAAGTCATATCGCTTTTTTTTATTTTACTCCACTTTTTCATGTTTTATGATTGGGCATCAATAAGTTACTTACTTTAGCACACTAAACTTTATCCCAAACATAAATGATCATATATTAAATTTAAAAGTAAATGAGTTTTACCACTACCCGAATTTTCGCAAATAAATAGTCTAAAAGCCCATTGGGGTTCTATTATGTATCTTCTATGTGATTGACTATTCGAAGATTTAAAATCATATACTTTAATAGGCGCTATTAAGCATTCCTATCCTATGTCCACGGGATGCGTATAGATACCACTACTTGCAATAGTATTGAATGGCTCTCCAAACTCAGCTCTAAAAACATAAATAATGCGCAAAGCAGTATGGGCTAAATACAATTCAGGCAACACAGAAAGTGAGCCAGTACCACATTTTTCTGACTCCCCAAAGTCATTTTTAGGGGTGGGCACCTGTTCATCTAGCCCCTTTCGACCTTGCTAGGTGGCACTTCCACTAATAGACTGTCTAAAACCTCCCCATCGAGGTCAAGATCCCTCACGAAACTATCCACGTCAAAATTCATGGAAAGTATACTAATATGGCGCACCCCTGCTCAATAATCCCCCTCCCATTCAGTTTTCACTTGGGCCACACATATATTTTAGTGGGATTCCGATGGTAATGCCGGTATGCGAACCTAGAAAATAATAAGAGCTTATTAGCTCATTGAAACACTCTTGATTTCATCCATTGAAAGAATTCATATTGGGCTGAAAAGAGAATACATTATGCTTAACTGCGAGCGTTCAGAGCTTGAAGGACCTCACTAATACCTATAGGTGTAATGATAATGCACGGTATAGCAAAGTGACGCCTTCGGATGCATTGATACCTCACTATCAGTTAAGAATTTCATGACCATACATGGACCCTCAAAGTGAGCGTTCGGATATATTGAGACCTTACAATTAGTTAAGAATTTAATAGCCATATATGTGTAATGTGACCCTTTGGGTCCATATCCCCCACACTACGAGCTATAAATTTAATGACCACAGATCATCACTTAAGTTGTCTCCCTTTACGTTTCAAGTATTAAAATATTCTAAACAGCCTTAAAACAACTTACTAAGAGAGTATTGAGATCCATTTCTTCTTCGTCTTCTTCCCCGAAGACATCAGCCAGCAGATTCCTGATCCATGCTGGTAGATTATCATTGTCAGCTGGAAAAAGAATAAAAATTTACTCTCTTAAAGCCTTTATGATTTTAAGTCGTGAAAAGGAATATTAATCATTGGATCCTCAAATTGCTCTTCTTAGAGGTGACGCATTTCTACGCTAAAATGCATTATTTTTAGAAGCAAGAAGATCTTAGTTATTTCCTGAAAGGAATATCTTATTTCTAGCTATTTCTCTCTTAGGACCGAGGGGCTCCACATATCCCTCTTCTTAGAGGCGACAGTAAAACGCTTTTCAACAGTAGAATGCAAGATAAAAAAAAATATTTTCTAAGCACTACTAATAGCTAAGATCACGGGGAAAAGTCCATTTCCCTTAGGACCGAGTGGTTCTCAAAACTATCGAAATGGTTCCTATGGTAAACTAAAAGGAATACGTTACTTTTTAAAGAAGGGAGGTATCATCAATTTTCTTAGTAGTTTCCAGAAAAATTTAGTTTTTAGCAAAATGCGCTTCAAAGAAAGGATTATTTTAGGATGGGGCAATAACATTAACTCCCCCCCCCCACAAAAAAAAGTTTTTACCGCAAAGAAATAACCTTCATGAGAAATATGAATATATTTTACTTAAATTAAGATCAAGAGGTCCATCTTGCCTTTTGGGCATAGAAGACCCCTCAGTTTGACTCTTATGGATCTTGGGGAGCAAAGGTGTAGCATTATCCTCTTGTATTTGGAAGACAGATGGCACTGCTGAATGTAGAATGTAGAATGTAGAGAATGTGAGAATGTAGGGTGGGGCATTCTAGCCTTATATAGAGGGCGTAGAATGACCTGAAAGTTCATCTCATATGGGAATCGCAGGCCCTGAAGGGTCCACAACAGATGGCACAGCTTCGTTTGCTCTTGCCTTTTCACGGGTGGGAGACATTGCTCCAAATTTTCCTCAAAAGTAAATGAAATGTTAGTTTTCCATACAGTGAAAAACTATATGTTCTGTGGTAAAAAATGTAACTCGCCCCCTCTTACACCCTATCCCTTCTATATCGATGCTAGAAAACCATAGGTTTTACGGCCCGCGAGGATAAAAAAAAAACAAGTTTTTAAAGAAAAGTAAAGAATTAATCTACCTAAGCATTTTTTTATTCCTTAATCAAATTTTTTGCTTTTATTCTTGCTATGATATAGTTACACAAGTTTTATACACTTGCTTTTAAGTGTAATATTTAAACATACTCTCCTACTTCTTTATCTTTATCACCTTTTTTTCTGGTGTGCCATAGAGAAAGAAAGAATCACCAATATATTAGCGGAAATCCAATTTTTCTCAAAGCTTCTGGGGGCGTTCATTTTAGAATGATGTGACAGGTTCAGATTCTTATGTAACATAAATAAAATTTCCCTTCTAATAGCCGTTTTTATACTCCCCTCCCCAGGGACAATTGAATTACTCGGTTTCCCGTTAGAACAGTAGTGAATGATATATCTGTTTTCCGCAAAATAATCGGAATCCATTGTTCCATAAAATCAATAGTCTCTATAACAACTCTCCATATAAAACATGGCCGCAAATTCGCTAGTACGAAATGGTGGACAAGCATGAATATATGAAAATGATGTAGTGACTAAGCACTTACTTGGGTGGTCCCCCTGAAGGTTTTCTTAAGGAAATATTGGTCTGGCGGGAGGCCCTGAAGGTTTTTATAAAGAAACTATTAGGCAACGTTCAGATCCTGAAGAAAAAACTCTCTATTAGGTAAAATCCAAACCCTATTATGTAATAACCAAGCAAATTTTAGTTTGGTGGGATCTCGAAGCTTTTTTTTAGCCCTTGTAGGTGTTTTAAACATTCTGCATCAGGTAACATCCAAACCCTATTATGAAACAACCAAGGGAATTCTGATTTGGCGTAGGTTTTTTTAAGGAAACTATTAAGAAATTAACACATGCTTCGGTTAGAAAACATTTCCCTATGATTCAACCAGTGCTGTCACTTACTGGGAGTACTTTTACTTGAAGTACTACTTAAGTAAAATTTTTAATTACTTGTACTTGTACTTAAGTAAAAACTCTAGGGTGTACTTATTAATTGATACTTAAGTAAGATTACGAAATACTTATTACTTAAGATACTGATAATATACTTGTTTTTCAAATACTTTACCTTTAATACGAAACTTTTTTTGCGTGTCCTTCGGCAATGTACAAGAAAACATCGCCTTTGGATTTAGAGTAAACTCAGATATAGCTGCATGTCCTGTTTTTCGATGTGAAATACGGTATTTGTTTATAACAAAAAAAATCTAGTATGATTATCACTTGGTTTAATTTTGTTTAAAAGTTAAATAATAAAAAATAGAAATTATTTCACAGTTCATTGGTCGACAATGAGCTAACATCCCTTGTTTTGTGCTAAATGTTGCATACTGTAGTCAATTTGGGCTTATATTTCTGACATTAGTGTTTAAGTTTTGTTATCTTGTCAACTTAACCTGATTTCTACCATTTCATCATCTTCAGGACCATATTATTCGTAAAACGACTGAAGCTATGAATCTTTACCCATTTAAATCTTGTCTGCAATAGACAAGTCTGAGGAATTCTAGCTGGATCCAATGCAGTGGTATTTTGTCATATTCATTCCGGCAAATTCAGGTATTCAGACGAGTCTGACCTAAGATTTGTCCCTCCATTCTTAAGTTATAGGTCCTACTAAATTAAAGAAAAACTTTCTTAAAACTTGTAACCCCCTCCCCCTCACCCTATTTGAGATAGGGTTTGTGATAGCAGAACTTGATATGAGCCCTGATCTTAGGCATCTTTGGTCTAGCTTTCATTCGGATCCGTTGCTCCATTCGCAAGTTATACTAAATTCAACAGAAAACTTCAATCTTTTCAGCAATTGAAATCCACTCCCCCTTGTTATATTTGAACTAGGGTCTTCATAACTTGATACGTGTCATGGTCTTAGGCCTCTTTGGTTCAATATTCATTCAGATACATCGCTCCAGTCACAAGTTACTCTGAATTAAACGAAAAACTTTTCTTTAGCAGGTAAAGCACCCTCCCTCTTGTTCTATTTGAGCTAGGGTCTTCATATTTCAACTTGATGGGTCCAATGGTCCTTGGCACCTATCGTTAAATCTTCATCCAAATCCGGCCGGATGTTCTCCCGCTATCTCCACAGACGGACGGACGGGCAGACCGACAGGTGGACGGACAGATTTTGCGACAGATTTTGTTGAATTCAGTAAAATTTGCGAATGGAGCGACAGATCCGAATGAAAGCTAGACCAAAGATGCTTAGGATCAGGGCTTATATCAAGCACTGATATCACTAACCTTATCTCAAATAGGGCGAGGGGAATGGGTCTCAGGTTTAAAGAAAGTTGAGTTTCCATTCAATTTAGTAGGGCCTATAACGAATTCTCCCCATGGCTTGCCCAAAGCCTGTAAATAACCCTTTTTCAAAATGAGTCATACTGACGCCAACCTACAACCAATATTCCACCCCCAGAGAAAAATTACTTTTTCATTCCTTTTTTCTTGGGAGATTTCCAACTTAGTCTCATGGTTTTTGCCAAATCATTGTGTGAAAACTGCTGCTAGAAATAGATAAGTTGCAACAAATTCTGAAAATTTCGACAGTTTGACCAACCGTATGGAATACGTCTGAATCAGAGGGATGTCTACAGGCCCGTGATTTTATAATATATGTTTGTAGGGAGTTTTACCGACCATCTGAATCGACTACGCAGCATGCGGCTTGCTTGAATGAAAAACCAGCCAATGGATGTAGATGCCATACATTTTCAAGCGTGTCTGAAATTTAACTTGAAAACTTGAGGCAGTTTCCTTGTAAAGGCGGCGAGGGCGAAACATGTCGTCGAAATAGGAATCAAGACTCCATTTTCATTCTGTTCTTTTCTTTCAGCATTCTGATAGCCAGCGACCTTTAGCTAGCTGCTGAAAGTGTGGATATTTGCTGCTCATTTTTATTAAGCTTTGATTTATCTTATTAAAAAAGTCTGCAACTGACTCACTTGACTCATTACTTTTAAAATTGAGTTTTTTTTTGTTGTTAAGGTTTTTACTTATTAAATCACAGAATGAACTACTTTATTACCTTTTATCCGTTTTAAAGCCAATCCGAAGTTTGTTTTTCTATTTTCCCTATTTTTTCCACCATTCCCATACGTTTGAGAATAACCCTGTATTTTTTCAAACACGCCAGATTTGACTGAACAATAATCACCAGAAGTTCAAATCTTCGTGCACTGCATTAATCCTGTAATATGATCTGTCTTATCAAATCAGGAGTTTTTTGACTGCATTTAATTGTTTTGATAGTCTTTTCCTTTCAAGCCGTTGCGTTGAAAATTGGTTCAGTTTATTTTTTGGACTTCGTTGGGTGTCCAAAAAGAGGGAAACGGTTAAAACCGATAAAATGGAAATTCCGGTTCTTGATTAAAATTTCCAGGAGAGGAATGACGGGGTACATTTTACAGGCAAGGGAAAGGGCTAAGAAGCCTTCAAAATGGCTTTAATTAAAAGGTAGCATGGGCTTGATATCAGATATATATATATATATATATATATATATATATATATATATATATATATATATATATATATATATATATATATATATATATATATATATATGTTGTGTAAAAAAATAGAATAAGTACTTGAAGTACTGCCAAGTACTTGATACTTAAGTAAAAAAAACAAAGAGTACTTAAGTAAAAATTTGGAGTACTTGTTGCAGCACTGGATGTAACATACATCTAAAAACATTCTCTATGACATAACATGCACCTGGTGCCTCTCTTCGGAATGATGGGATAGGGCTCTCAAGAAATGGCAGGATTGGAATGGTGTCGAATGGTAGGACAGGGATGTTGTGGAAAGGCTTATGGCTATACTACTCACGAAGTTCGAAGCATAATAATATAAAGCCCTATTCTCGTGCGTCTATTGATAAGCATCAACATCAATTTCCAGCAATCAGAACTACTTATAAAAGAGAAAACAAATTCTGATTAGTAAAACGCGAAAGTGATTATATATCAATATACATCTAAGCACACGTGTGAACTGAGTTAGAGGTAATCCTTGGATATACGTAAACAAGAGCGGTCAAATATGGCTAAGGTGCTTAAGATCATTGTTTGTCAGTGAAAAGGCCACACCTTGCTATTTAAAATGATTTTAAAGTTTAGAAGTATCGTAGAAGAAAAGGTTATAAGCCCATCCAGAATGAGATTTAACTAATACATAGATTAAGCTAACCTTAATTTGAGCCGATCTGAATTGGTCAGTCAATCATATTAATCCTATAAAAAATCTGATTGGCTGAAAGTAGCGCTAGCTGAATGTCGATGTTAGTCTGCGATTGAACCTGACATTTCTTTTCGAGCATGTTATATCGCAGTTTGAGATGAGCCATCTTCTATTAAATGTTTCCGAATCAAAGCTTTCTATTTTTTCTAGAGTGTTTAAATCTTACCCTGGTATGAGAGAAATCTGGACCTCATTGAGGATCCATCTCTAGACCTGACTGTAGTTTTGTAAGTTTTCTGGGAATTCTGGTAGAGATAAATCTATCATTAAAAACCATAATGATATGATCAAGCTGAAGGTGGTAAGAAATTTGGGCGTTCTTCTGACGCTTAAGCTCTCATTTCGAGATCGCATCCTTACACTTCATTTTTCTTCATTGATTCAATAGTACGTTTCTTACTGTCCGCTGATATCGATGTCTACCTTACTGTCATCTGCACATTCGCTTTCTACTGTCCACGATAGGGGCAGAAAAATTAATAAAGACTCGAATGATTCTTTAATCAAGCCTCTTCTAAATTTTCTGTCTGTGTATCTAGCATCCTGTGCATCTTTTGCCTTTCTTTAGTCCATGGGCAACTGCCGGCTGTTTTCAAGAGTCCACCTTTTGTTTCCAGTTTTTCGTCTATTGCCCTTCGAAATACTACTGATGTAAGAATTCTCACTAAGTGGTCCGTTCAGTCTGACTTTAATCTGGTAACCGCAAGTTAAAAAGTATAGAATTCACTACCAGCTGCAGCACAGGGCAGTCATTCCTTTAGGACTTGCAAGAAATAAAACGGTGATGGATTTTCTTTTAGAAGAGATTAGTTTACAGCGTAAAAATGAAAATCGAAGCTTAACAGTAAATTGTAAACTTGTATTTTATTATTATTGTAGTTGATGTGTTTGCACTGTATCTTAATTATATTAATTATGTTTATGTGTTATGAAGCTGGGGTTATTGGTTGGGGATTAGCCTTTGCTGGCCAGATTCACATAATTTTGAAGATGTGAGTCTTGCGGTTTGGTTCTCGCGTCGTGAGGTCCTGAAGTTACTAGTGAAATTTAGGCTTCGAATTATTTTACGATTTTCTTTACATCTATTTTTCCTCCTTTCTTCCCTGTTTTCCTGGCCATGGAGCCTTCGGGAGGGAGGGCTTGTGCTTTTTTTATAAATTGTTGTTCAATAAATGAAGTTAGTAAATATTGTATATAGGCCTTATGAAATTTTAGGATTATGCATATTCAGGTTAACTGATATATTAAATAAATGTCAATTTTACTTCCCAGTATTTCGTATATAAACTATATAGTAAATTAAAAAAAAAAACTTTCGCAGATTTTATTTGCTTTTCTCGGTCAAATTTAAGAGTTTGTAATCATGAAACTTACTGTTAACATTTATACTGAATGAACCTATGACCCTTATAGCCCTTTCTAATAGATCTCAATCAGTCTGCGGCTAGGAACATTAACCCGACAGAAAGTGTTTGTATATTTATGTCTAGGTTTCTCTCTTGTTTCAGCGGCATTAATAGACCCTTGGTTACTATGGACTCGCGTTTAATTCTAGTCAAAACGTGGTACATCGTTTTCGACACCACACCAAGCTTGGGACTAAACAAAGTATTTGATTTTGGCGCCTTCGTTTGTGGCTCAAGAACAAGGAGATGATGTGTATCCTATCTAAGATTATATCCAAACAGAAACCGGCTAACATCCGTGTATTATTTGTAATGATACTCAATGAACATGGGAAACTGGATAGAACCTGAACTTTGGCAGTTTTATGTGATTTGATGAAAAAGAGAAAAGACAGATCAGTCTTATAAGTAGCACTACAGCGCTCTGTTGGATCCAGTGGCAGAAGGAATCTAAGTAGCTAACAAAGCCCTAACATACTGGAGTATAAAAGACTAATCATTATTATGACTATTGGGAAAGACCCCACTCGAATTCTTTTAGAAGTCGAGCAGCTTGCTTCTGTCTACTTCTGGCTATGGTGTCAGAAAGCCCCCTTCTTCACACTGGAATTACATTGACGTGAGTGCTCTTCATATAGACTGCCCTCTGCTTTCGAATATCTCTCTATTTGAATCTCTACATACTTAGAAAATTTAGAAAAAAGAACTCGAGTACGAAGTCTAATGAAAAAAAATACAAAGAGTTAGGCCGTGTCTTCATTATGGCTTATTCTGGCAAAGTCACCCGTACCTTTTTACTTTGTGAGGCAGACTAAGTCTCCATTGGGACTTGTTAAGGCTAAAAAAAGGCAAATGAGGCGCATTTGAAGTGGGTATTCGGAAAAGTTTGTCCTTCAGTGAAGAAAAAATTGTTTTTACTCCACCGACTTCGCCTAAAAAGGCCATAATAAAGACAGGGCTTTACCAAGATCTGATTTAAAGATCTTCACCAAGAATTGAAAAAAGGACGCGTTCAACGAACTTTTGAAAAGTATTTAAAGAAAACATTTAAAAGCAATTAAATGTGTCTCATTAACTTGATTATGTTCATACCCGGGTATTAAACATACCCGTGTTTAAAGAAAACATTTAAAAGCAACTAAATGTGCCTCATTAACTTGATTATGTTCATACTCGGGTATTGAACAAACCCGTGTTTAAAGAAAACATTTAAAAGCAACTAAATGTATCTCATTAACTTGATTATGTTCATACCCGGGTATTAAACATACCCGTGTTTAAAGAAAACATTTAAAAGCAACTAAATGTGTCTCATTAACTTGATTATGTTCATACCCGGGTATTAAACAAACCCGTGTTTAAAGAAAACATTTAAAAGCAACTAAACGTGTCTCATTATCTTGATTATGTATACACATAAATAAATAAAGATTCTGAAATGCAGCTTTTACTCTGCTTTCGAACATTCGATATTAGAACCCATTTCAAGAACCAATTCTGTTTGAAAGTTCAAAAGCTACCTGTATGAATTTTACTCTGTAATACAAGTAATGATTACTCTACGTTGTGGCGCACGAGTAAATTTTATATTTACGCGCATACAAGCCAAATTATAAATTATTTCAATGCAACAAAATTGACCAGCCAAGATATGAGCACTACTGGGGATGGAAATTTTTCAACAGATGACTTAAAACCCTTTCTGTCCTGCAGTGGCACAGTGGGATTGACCTCAGCTTGGTAATAGGAGACCCAGAGCTTGAGCTCAGCTGCAGAAACCCACTTCAGGGCCCAGAATTTGATTCCGGTTTGTGAGATTATGCAAAACTGTCTCCTTCTATAATTCCTTCTTCTTTTTTCTCTCTCTATTGTTAAAGGAGACCAAACGAGTAGCCTCCCTGTCTCCTTTGTATAATATTTACGTATATCGTTTCTTGTTTAATAAAGTCAAAGTCAAGTAAAAAAAAAAGTCTCCATACAAATCCAAAAAAGAAGAAGAAGAAAACAGTTTCTTCTAAAACTTAAGATGGCGATCTCTGACGTATTAATTTGCCTTATTGGCACCATGGGATGTTTAGATTAGAGTTATTACGAAAGAAGCGATAATGACTAATTGATTTTCCAAATAACAAAGTTTACTCTATTTATTGTTTGTATAGAAAGTCAATGTTTAAAGGCAATGAAAACATTTAGGGCTGACATATACGAGCAGATTTTTAGCCGAAACTATTAAATTTCCACCACAATGATCATAGATGTCGGTGTACTGACAGTTGAGTGTAAACCTTGTTTCTTTTTTTCTTCTCTTTTTTGATAGCATGATTCACATCATCAACAGCTTAAAAATGCATAGGCAGCAAGAACGAGAGCAAGAGTAGGGGGCAAGAGTAGCACATGCGCAAGACCACCTGTGTGTTTATATTTTGATCACCTTTGGAGCACTTCCCCACTATAAAATATAAAGTTCTTGCAAAAACTCCAAATATCTATTATATTTTCATACAGTTTTCCAATTATTGGCCTTTTGTGAAGACGTGTTCACCCCCAGAACAAAATTCAGAGTACATGGCTGAACAATAGCCTTGACAGTTTCGTAATGAAGCAGTGGAAGAGCCAATTCATTTTCGTGAAGAGCCAATGCAATATCGTTGACTTTTCGTTAAATAAAAAAAAGTATCAGACGAAGGCAAAAGGCAATTTCAAAAGTTAAACAGAATACTATCATGTACACGAAGAACGGGGCTACAGCCTCTCTTCCTTTAGTTCTTTACGCTAATCTGGTCTCTGTAGGTAGCAAATTACTTAGTAGTATGATACTTTTTAGACTGACAGATGCTGTAGACAAAGTTATAAAGAAAAACAGCGTGGTTTTAGAAAAGGTAGAGGATGTGTCGATCAAATTTTCACTCTTAAGTTAATAATTGAGAAGTACCTGAGTTATCAAACACCTTTAGTCCTCAGTTTTATAGATTTTGAGCAAGCGTTCGATTCTGTTGATAAAAGAGGTCGAAGGTTTTGTCCTTGTCCGGTATACCACACAAATATTTTAAAGTGATTAGCCCTGTATATGAGTATAACACTGCTGCGGTTAAGGTAGGAAATGAGGTTAGCAGCTGGTTACGTATTAAATCACGAGTTAAGCAGAATTGTGTTCTACCCCCCTTTATATGGATCATTTTGAAGGACTTTGTCTAAAGACCACCGGAAAGGCAGTGGGAAACCAAGGAATCAAATGGGGAGAAAAAATTTTCCTGGACTTAGATTATGCTGATGATTTCAGTATCCTAGAGGAGAACGTGAGCAAAACTTTTAGTGGTTTTGTGAGTTCAAGGTGCTAGAATAGGTTCTGAAATTTAATGCTAAGAAGACTAAGTCACTATGGCTAAGAATAATTAAAGATGAAAAGGTGACGCTGGGTAACAAAAATATTGATCAGGAGCACATCTTCATTTACCTTGGTAGTATTATTAGCAAAGACAGTGGGAGCACCGAAGCTATTAAAAGTAGAATAGCCAGGGCTCAAGATGTCTTCTCACAGTTAAAAAAAAGTTTGGAAGAATAGGAAAATGAGTGGGCAAACCAAGATTAGAATATTGGAAGCTACAGTGATGACATTGGTTAAATATGGTTCTGAAGCATGGGCACTCCAACAAGCGGATGAAGATTTGCTACATGTTTTCCTGAGAAATTGCCTGTGGATGGCTATGGGTACCCTGCTGACTGACCAGATTTCCAACAGTAGGCTGTACGAAAAGTGTGGTTCAATCCCATTTTCTAGGGCAATAATGAGAGAAAGTTTGAGATGGCTCGGGAACGTTTTGCAGATGAAGGGTGACAGATTGCCGAAGATTGATCTTTTTAAAGAAGATGGCTTTGAGTAGACTGGAATAGAGGAGGAGCGTGCGTAGCTGTGCTGGCCCCAGATGGCTTAATGCTGTGGTGAGTTGTTTGTAGTAGATGTAGTTTGACGACTGAAAGCCTTTTTTGAGTGGAAGAAATATAGTTGTCAATTGAAAATGTTTTATTTACCTTTCAAAACATTTGGATTGTAAGCAAATGCGGGTGAGTGAATCCTCTTTTCGTCTTAGGATATTTTGACAAGACAAAAAAGTCAAAACTTTAGCGTAAAGATCAGAGAGCAAGCTACGCCCGCTTCTCTCACCAACTAGAAAATATTTGTTGTGTTTAAGTGTTGGTGTTGTTCCTTACTTTCATTTAAAACACTCTACTTTTTAATTTAAAGACTTTTTTGTTTGTCTAGAGAAATAGAGTTTTCTTTCTAAATAAAGGGGCTATTTCTAAAACCGCTGCTCTTTACACCCAATACGTTTTCCTTTTCCCACAATGGTCAGATGTTTTAAAACTAAAGCTTTCCTAGTATAAGAGGAGCTATCATCCTCTTAAGGCCCATAATGCACAGTCGAGTCTAAATTTATTCTTCTAAATAAAATGAAGTTAGAGTTACATCCCCTCCTCCTCCATGTTTACCGGACGCACCTCTCACGGAAGGTCTGTCAATTTGGACCTAAAAATCATTTTCAAAATTTTAAGGGCCCTTTCCCCCTTAACAAAGATCTACTGGCCTTCACCGTATTCAGTGATACTCAGCTAAATAATAGTATATAACAGGAGTTTCCCACAATAAAGGGCCTTCAGCAACACTTCAGTTCTTATGAGCTGTATATCAAACAGTTCGTGGTAACGAACTGTAAGTAAGGAGCGACGAGGGAGGATCTTTTCTTGGAGGAATTTTTCATGGGAGAAGAGAATTTCCATAAAGAGGGCACTGGATTTCCCACCATTACTTAAAAAATAATCAGAAATCAAATAAAAAGCAAGTTTTCAACTGAAGGTAATGAGCAACAATAAAACTTAAAACGAACAGAAATTATTAGGTATATAAGATGGTTCTTTCCCTCATCAATACCTCACTCTCTACGCTAAGTGTTTTTAATAATTTCAAAACAGCTATTTATTTTAATTAAACGACTTTTGTGATTCCGGGATCATTCTTAAAGAATTGGAACAAAATTTGAACTTTAGCGTAAAGAGCGAGGTACTAACGAGGTGGGAACACCCTCATATATTAAACAGCGTTTTAATGACTCTGAGCTGATCGGATATCTTATAAATTCCGCTCGAAAAAATTTAACCCCATTTGGGCCAAAATTATTGGCTTATGTCACAATCTCGAAGAAACCGACACTTTGCTATAACATGAACTCATTTGCTACTTAAAAAAGGGATTATCATTAAAAATTATCGTGGGAACGAGCCCTATCCCAAAAAATCACTCTGAATTAATAAAAAAAAAAATCATTCTAAATTAATAAAAATATAAACAAAAAATCACTCCAAACTAAGAAAGTTCGTATTCTCGTGAAAATACAGGACGAAGGCCACAATTTCGCTTCGGTCACAAAATATAAGAGGTTAATGAAGAATTCTCTTAAAATAGTGATTAAACTGCAATCTAAGCGAATATTTGGGCTATATGAGTAAAAGCTGTCTTCAGTGAAGAATAAATTTTAAATTAATTTTATTATTTAAATTAATTATTTATTTAATAATTAATAATTTAATAACAATAAAAAGTTATTTATTTAATAATCCTTTTTAATTATTTAATTAATATTATTTAAATAAATTAAATTTTAAAAACAGCAAATTTAAAATTAAAGAAACCAACACGAATCTAGATCATCTGAGAACTCGACAACAAAATGATAGCGAACTGAAGTAAAAAAAGAAAAAATAAATAAAATAAAAGCCACAACCTCAGCTTCATTACCTCATAAAAGTTCAGTCAAGGATCAAAGGTCAGTGTTAGCTGAATCTTTGTGAGGTAATGAGGCTCTGTTCAACTTTTTTTTGGCTTTTTAGTTAAAATTTTTGTGGTCTTAAGTTCATCATTATTTTATCGAAGAGTTTATTAGAGAATTGGGTTCTTAAAAGTTTCATTGTTTCTGGATTTGCAGTCTATTTTGCTAAAAATAAAGATTTTTCATATAGACGAAACATTGACTCCATTTATATTGTAATCACTGTCTTAAGAAAAATCCACTTTAGCTTCTTGTATTTTGTATCCAAGTCGAAAACCCCTGTTGCAGCGTTCTACAACAGTTTTTTTTTTCACAGCATAATTTTTTCCAGGATCGTAAAATAGATTTTGATAATTTCAAATCGAATGGCTATGTCAGATTTACCGCTCAACAAAATTTTGCCCTTATTTGGGCAAAAGTTGTTGCCTCCTGGGACAAAATGGAAATTGTGATTATGTGGCCCGCAATCTATTCTGTTACCTAAGAAACTACACTAGAATTTTTTGATTTTTGTTCAAATCAGCGGGCTCTGGATATTCTAGAAACAGTGACTTGTTGTGATTATTCACAACAAAAAAAGCACAAAAAAAAGCCCCAAAAAAATACGACTTCCTTTTGGATATTCTAGAACCAGTGATTTGATGTGATTATCCTAGAAAAAAAAACAAAAAATTGAACAAACACGAGTTCCTTGAGCATTTTTTTTTACAATAAATACAAAATTATGTGTTCATGTTAACTCCACTACCGAGTTCTCAGAGACGCTAAATTTGATGCTCTAACGTTCAATATGATGGCGTGTTTATTTTTTTTACCGGGGGTGATCTTATCGAACCAATGGTCACAGAAGATCGGAAGAGGGCTCATTCGAACGGAAATACAAAGTTCTTCCGATTTCCACTGTAGTTTCAGTCAAATAGTTTTCTGGGGTTGCCGGTTATAAAGCAGAGGCTAATATTGTAAAGTGGAAGTCCTAAATGAAACTACAGTAAGTTTATGCTTCACAAATGGTGGTTGTGATATTCACCAAAGTTTACGTTGAAGGGATTTACTGTCACTAATTACAAATACGAAGCAGGGATGTAACCATGGGGTATCAAAATCCCTTCCCTATTTCCGACGAAGAACTCAAAACTATAGCTAAACCTTGCACGCTAAAGAAAAAAAATATAAAATAAACCAGGACTCAGATGTGGGGCGTGAGTATTACCTAAAAGGTTGGTTGACGGTTTTCCCCGCATTAGTCTTTTCATGAAATTCTGTAAGCTCAAGTGAACCTCAATTTTTGGTCCTTTAAATGCAGTTTCTTAAAATTCACGAGCGATATGAAAAAATTATAGATCGTTCTCCTCTTCAAGTCTTGGTTGCGTAAGTCTATGTTAGTAAACGTGGTCCCATTTAAGAAAACGTAAAACAAAAAATAAAATCACCTAAAATAAACATTTTAAAACGGAAAAACACCAAAAAAATACTTATACTCGTATTTCTACAAGCAGACTATCGGCTAAGTAGGTAAAGACATCTGAGAAAATTTTTAAATACTGCAAGCTTTTCCGATAGCAATGCTAGTTTGGCATAGCTATATGAAGTAAGGTTGTTGATAGTACGTGTGAGTACTCACACTTGTGAGGCTGACATAAGTGAAAAAAAAAAACATGTTCTAGAGGATCGGAGAAATTGGTCCTAAGAATATAAAGCTAATAGAATTCCAGTAAGAGCTGTATTCACTGAACACCAGAGGATAGGTCTAGACGACGCGATTCAGAGTTAGAATTGAAAAGAATTTTGCATAAACATGCTTGAAAGATGTACGATTCAAGTAGATTTTGATGAAGTGGCCTTGAGGCCATAGAAATAAAATGGCCATGAGGCCAAAAATAACCTACGTAAATTTCCATTTTCAAAAATAGATAAATTTCAAATAAAGGGTACATCCAGAATTTTTGCTGGGGGAGGATTCGGGGGAGGGGGTTCAAAAACAAACTTTAGAAATGAATATAAAATTTGTTTAAACGTAATTTTGTTACATTTTTATGAGTCGGTTAAAAATTTCGGAGGAGAGGATTTGAGCAAAATACCCAGCCCCCTAGATACAGCCTTATTTACAATGCAAAGGTTTATTCCAAAAAGCTTTAGTGTCAAGAAATTCAGATAGATTTCTTGTTATTCAACCAGTAGTTTTAATTGAGGTTATTTTAGAAAACACAAGATAAATAAGGTGAACGATGATATGGAAACCATTCTAGTGTTTCATCGCCATAAGCAAAAAATAGATAAAATTTAATTTGGAAAAGAAGATTTTGATCAGCACGTTTTAATTTAGAGTTGAAGCAAAATTAATTCTCAAAATCTTTTACAGCCAGTTGAAAAAAAATGAACATTTTCCTTTTTTTGCGCTTCACGGACTATAACCACAGGTTATTTTTCAAGAACCAGTAAATTAAACTTTTACCCTTTATGGAGCACTACAAGCTCAGCAATACTAATTAAAATATGAAGAAAACTAATTTTAGTCTGCAAGTCGGATCCAACAAAAAACTTAACAATATGTACGAGGCTATATCCAGGGGGCGGGGATACAGCCCTAAATATGTATTTTACCTACAAACTTTTAGCAAGTAGGACCAACGCCCGTGTGCCTTCGACAAGAGTGTAATTTTCACATTACTGAAAACAAAATACATTTTAATGTATTCGCTTTTTTAACTTTAATAATCTCAATATTAGTAATGCTCTCAGGAATGAATATTGGTATAATATTCATTCCTTTTATTGTTTTTTTTCTTTTTTATTGTTTTTTTAATAATCTTTGTTAGAATGGTGATCTTTTTTTATATTGTTTTTTGATATTGTCAGAAACAAAACACACAGCTCGAAATAAGGATTGTTTCCCCTAAAGTACAAATTATATTCTGGTATTTAGAGGGCCGATGGCGTCGGCCCTACTTCTCTTAGTTTCTGCTCGTCTTCACTTGGTTATATATTATGATTTCTGTTCGTTTTGAGTTTCATTTATATATTGATGGCAGGACCAGATAAAGGGCGATTGAGAAACGCATTTGAAAGGGCCCTGGGTTACCATCAAAATGAAAAAAAAAAAAAATTAAGCAAACCATTTTTGACGATAAAGGATTAGTTCATGAATTATTCAAATAATTAGAAATATATTTATTTGAAGTTGGCACTGCTGGATAAGATTAATTAATGTTTTAATTTTTCTATAATATATACTTTAATATATAGAAAGCTGATACCGTACACGTAAAGTTCATGTCAAATTTATTGAATTTAATCGGGATAGTCCTATATTAGAGAGATTTTGCACTACGTTGGTGAACTACTTTATGTACGTAAACTACTATACAGGTATATTTTGTTTAAATATTCAATATATAGAGAAGGCCTCGCATCTATTCGATCTGGGCCTGATAGATGGTGATTTACTGTATTTTTACTCTCAAAAAATTATTTGAGTTTACTTATCCTCATTTTCGGTTTAAGCTGACCCTGTACTTTTCTTTGAAAAACATCTTTAGTGAATTTTGTTCCCAATTAATGCACATAAAACATGATTTCAACATTATGTATCCTAGCCTTTTCTATCTCATTTATCGTTACCCTACCTAAAAGAAAGGGTTATTCTTTCATCTCTCTCCCTCTTTTTCAATTTCAGTGGGTAGCATCTACAGGGCAGTTAGCGGATCGGTATTGTCTCCTTAAATATATTTTGTTTTCGCTCTTGCTAAGCAGTCATTCAAAGCTTTAATACGATCAAAAATACTGATGAAATTGAAGATCAAAATTGAGACTTCAAACGAAGGAAAATTATTACTTCTCAGCCTATGTAAAATATACCTATAAGATTGACAGAAATAAACTGACTGCTCATATTTCCCTATATTTTCAAGGTTATCCAAAAAATATATATACCCAAAAACCAAAACCAAATAAAAAAACAAGAATTTCGTGTTACAAGAAGCCTGCATAAAATAATAGACTTTTTTTATAAAACTCTCAACGGTCTTTCACTAGCCTTGATAAGGACAACTTTTAGTATGCAGTTAGAACTGTCAGTAGTAGTATCCCCTCCATACATACTAGCAGAGCGCAATCCTGATATACTATTAGAGTTGCTAGCCCCTCGTATTCCCTCCATACTTACTTGCGGAGCCCTATCCTGGTGTGCTATTGGAGTTTCTAATCCCTTGTATCTCCTCCATACGTACTAGCAGAGACGTTTCCTGGTGTACTATTGGAGTTGATAACCCTTTGTGTTCCCTCCATACGCACTAGCACACACATAGGAGACATACTAGAGCCATTTTGGAGTTGCTAGCCCCTTGTATCCTCTCCAAGGGGGTGTACCTAGAGTCAAAAGGAGTTACTAGTCCCTTGTATCCTCTCCATGGATACTACCACACACATAGGAGTTGCATAATCATTCATGTTGTATCTTTGTTTCTGAGAAAGGCATCATCTGTTCTTGTTGTTATGCCACCCATGACAGTCCTGTCCCACAAATGCCATGACAGCCCCCTAGTCACTATCTGGTCTTATTGCTAGTATAATGTCATAAAACTGCAACAGCCCCATACTGTGACAGCCTTATCTTAATATTCTATAGGAGTAAATCTGAGAAATCCTGACCATCTGGAAATCATCGCTTAATCATTTTGACCCCAGAGTATTATGGGGGCAGCAGCATAAAAAAGAAAGTTCATCAGAGATTCCAAGTTCAAAAAGGGTAACCCCTTACATATAGATAATTAATTACATTGCTGCAAACTGATAATGAGTTTTAAAAACAGTGTTTTTATTAATAAAAATCTACATTAAAAAAAACTATTCTCTTGTCAAATCGACATTAGCAATTGATTTCACAACTACAACTTCATCATCCGCAAATGTAATCACACGCTACTTCTCCAGCTCAACATTGATTGGAGCCTCTGCTACCATGGGCTCTTTCATGCATCTTCTAATTGCGGGAAGCTCTGCAAGAGTAGTAAAACTGGGCCCTATCATTTTCATTCCTGGGACATAAAATATTTACAAGTGTGTGTGTGTGTGTGAGAGAGAGAGAGAGAGAGAGAGAGAGAGAGAGAGAGAGAGAGAGAGAGAGAGAGAGAGAGAGAGAGAGAGAGAGAGAGAGAGAGAGAGAGAGAGAGAGAGAGAGACAGACAGACAGACAGACAGAGAGAGAGACAGAGAGAGAGAAAATGTGCATTCACGAACCCCTTTAGGTTCAATTTGACCAAAAAAATAAATCAATAAAATTACAACACTAGTTTCTCATTATTGTATTACTGGTAGCATCTAAAAAAAGACACTCCCCTGATGGCAAATTCTGGAAAATGTCCTTGGCTGGAAAGACGTAACTTTGTCTTTCAGTGTTTTAACATTGTTCCTGATAAACACTGAGAAAATGGCTTTAAGCTGGCCATTTTGAAGCAAAAATACACTGTATTCCCATAAATTATTTCAAATTTATGTAAACATATATGCACAAAGAAGAGATTTACTAGGAATTTACATTGAAAAAGACCTTTCATTGGTATGTTCATTAAAAAAAAAATACATTTTTGCATTTTCTTTAAAAAAAAATCAAAAAAATTACCTCCCTAGATTTTGAAATATGCCCCCCTTCCCTGTTTTGCTGGACTTTGATAAACCATTTGATCAGGTGTGCCATAGGCGACTGCGTATTAAGCTTGAAGCTATTGGTATTAATACAGAAACTATTTACTGGGTGGTGCTTTTCCTTAGTAATAGAAAACAAGCAGTTAAAGTGTTTAGAGATAAGGGACCATCATTTCTCTCTGATGTTGTGGAAGTGAGAAGTGGAGTACCTCAAGACACAGTCCAGGGCCCAATTTTATTTAATATTTTCATTAATGGTGCATCCTGTAACATTGAAAATAAAATAAGCCTTTATGCAGATTATTCAAAGGTAATTGGTTCAGTTGAAAGTTCAGGAAAAATAGAAACCATTCAAGCAGACTTGAACCCATTTACTTGCTGGGCAGGAAATTGGAAGCAGATGTTAAATGTCTAGAAATGCAAGGTTATCCACTTTGGATAACAAAAACTCAAGACACATGTACTCAATTGAGTCAATAGACAAAACAAGGCAACCTATTGTCAGTAGTCATGCTGAACATGATCAGGGTCTATTAGTTGATGAACAGCTAAAGTTTAGTTTGCATGCCCTGACTGTGGCAGCAAAGGCCAGTCAGACTCTCAGTATATTAAAGAGAACTTTCAGTAGTCATTTGCCCTCAGTTGTTGTAAAACTCTATAAAGGTATGATTTGACCTAAGCTAGGGTTTGGGATGTACATTACCAACCCAATCAATAAATATGGCCAGGAAATTCTAGAATCATTTCAGAGGCGTACAACTAAATGCATCTGAGATTTCTATAACATTTCCTGCCCCTCCTGACTTGAAAAATTAAATTTACCCTCACTGACTTATCGCCAAAAGAGAGGGGACATGATTATGGCATTCAAGCTGCTCAACTATAAAGAACTTATCCCAAATGTCTTTCAACCAGATCTCTCTTCAAGGACAAGAGGAAATGATCAACAACTTTTCAAGAAGTGTGAAAAGTCAATGTTATGTAGCAAATCCTTTTCTAATCAGGTGGTGAATCTATAGAACTTGTTAGACCAAAAAACAGTCTCTTCTGCCAGTACTGAGTCATTCAAATCATCAGTTGACAAGGGACGGTGCAACAGGCCCTGGCAATTATTTTGGGTTTCATTTGATCAGTCAGCACACAATCTTTCCTGACAGGCAAATACAGGATCATCCAATCACTGGCAATTTAAGGTAATAACTAGCTCAAAGGTCAACAAACTAATGAATAATATGAAATCATATGACTAGGGGATGTTTGAAGAAATATCATAAGAAATAATTATGTCAGAAGATACCCAATCTATGAAACTCACTTTCAGAAAAAAAAAACATCTGTCTAATCTATAAAAATATTCAAGTGCTACATTGATAAAGAGTGGCTGCATCAAAAGTTCCTGCAAATCTGGGAGGAACTTCAATCTTTGATCAGGGCCAAACTAGCCACCAGACAGAAAATAGCCAACAGTGAAAGTCATGATGGAGTATTTAAAAAAATGAGAATGCTTAGCTTGTTCTGAGTGGCAAATCTGATGTATTTACTAAGACTAGGTAGACAGAAGGTGAACACACCACTTGACATATCTTTTTATGCTCTTTCCAAAAAAACTACTCAATTCCTTTGCAAATTCCATTTTGAGCCATAAAAGGGACCCTCTAATACATTGTTCCTCATTATTTGACAGTAAAAATATTTACATAAAATTCTGAAGACTTCTATTAAAAAATCATAAATACTCACTTATATCATTCCTGAAATTGCACCCCCACACCAAAATTGCACCTGCCCCACCCCCACACCAAATTGATCAACAAGTATATAACCCAATATAAGCATTTCCATTATTTTACAGCAAAGCATATGTCTTTTCTTTTCATTAATTGACTAGGATGTAATATCCAAGTACTCAGACAGTGCCTGAACTCTAAAAAAATACACTGAACATTTCTTAATCTTGAATATCATGTAGATAGTTTTAAATAGTTTAAACATGCTGGTGGTCAGGACAGGGCTAGTTACAATTCTGTACCATTACACATAAACTTGTTTGGTCAACTTTTTATGAAAATGGGGTTATGAGTGCCATCTATAATCATTTTTCTGCATTGATTGGTATATTCAACAAGTTTTTTAGTTCAATAATGCTAAAGCTAGAGATTTTGCATGATGCACCCAGGTCCATTTCAGTGAGTTGTAATTAAGCATAAACACATTCAGTTCACCAGAAACAAAACCCCATCTCTAGACTGAAAGAGAAGTGAACCTGAATAGACCAGAATACCAGAACCTGAATGGACCACAGTATTTAGAGTATAAACCAGAATATGAACCTGTCTTTGAGAGTCATGAACAAATGCTGGCAGAAAACTGTCAGGAATCTGAATGATATTTCTAACATAAGAATGACATTTAGTGTACATCTCCCCCCCCCCCCCCTTGGAAAATATATACCCCCTATACCCAGATTTATGGAAGAAAGCTTTTGAGTAATTTTTCTAGATTTCTTTTTTTTAAACAATGCTGCAAAAGGGGAAGGTAATTTTTAAACTCTAGATGTCAATTCTTCTCTTCTGGTTGGCATCCCTGGCAAGCTTTAGTTTAATGTAAGGTTTCTTAGTCAATGCTGCCAAGAACTGTTCAGATTTTTTGGATATTCTTTATAAAACAATGTCCAAAGGGTAGGTTATAATTATACTAAATTTTTTGATCACTTTTAAATTTAGAATAAGGTTAGGCTACTATTTAAGTCCAAGGAACATGTTCCAATAAGATTACAGAATCTGTGATATTATATTGAATAGGTAGTGCAACATCACTGGTGAAGCTGGCTACAAAAGCCAAGCATATACAACACTCACCTTTGCCAACTCAAAGCATGTCTATACATTTTACCACTGTTTCAGTAGCAACTCATTGCTGATAATTTTTGTAGAAGACAAGAATTTTGTTTGTTTAATGTCTGTTTATATGTTTTCAATTTAACAAAATAGTACCTTTTCTAAACGGTAACTTTTCTTCATTACTACTAAGTAAAAATGAGCCATTGAAAACTTGGGGTAGACATAAGCCACCTTAATTTTTTTTTTCCATTATAAAAATAATGGTAAATTTATAGCAAACAGTATAACTGGCTTTTGTATAAAGTGAATATATGACTTGATGCCTTTTTTATGCTCTTATGAATATAATAATCAATTCTACCAGAAATTCAGATTTAAGCACTTTTTAACCTAACCTAAACTAACCTTGTTATAAATAATTTTAGCACTGAGAAAATGTAGCACTGTTTTTTTCAGTGGAAAAGATGGCACTGAGAAAATGTAGTAGGCCTAATATTTTATAGAAAATGAGTGGTAAGTCATACTCTAACTGAAAATTCATCATTTTGAAGAGCTCAAAAAGTGCTTAAATCTGAATTTCTGATAGAAGCAATTATTATATTTGTAAAGAGCATAAATAAAGGCATTGAGTGGTAGATTCACTTTATACAAAAACCAGTTAGGCTATACTGTTTGCTATAAATTTATCAAAATAATTTCCTAAAACAAGTTTTCATGCATCTTGAAAACATATTTAGTCTTTTGTTTTACATAAATGTTCCAAAACTCCTTTCCCCTTAAGGATATCCCATGCCCCTTCACCCCCCAGATGTGGACATCCTCTTCCCCAATAAAAATGTTGGATCTATGCCCCTGACCAAGGGATGGGGGTCAAGTGAAACAATAAGTTTTTAGGAATGAGATAAAAGAGTAGACTAGGCTATTTATGGTAGTTGAAATTAGCCTACTCCTAGTTTTTAAAATTTCAGGTAACTATTTTGTAAAAAAAAGTGTCACTTTTTCCATTTAATTGCTCAGATAAAACTTTGAATAAAAGTGAAATATTTGGACAGGGCATAAAGAGCCATCAATTGGTATGTTCACCTCTTTCCAAGCTGAGCAAAGGGAAAATTTCAAATTTACCGTCTAAGTTTCGTGTTAAAGTAACAGGTTTCCTATACTCTTTGAGCTCACCATGATTTTATGTGCTTACTCCTTATCTGCAGTCAGTTTTTAATGTCAACTAAGGATAAACAGATGCATTATGGAGATTCAAGAATTTTGCTTTTTGTATTGCCATCTATAAAGTATTAAAGATGCCACTACCCTGATGCTTAAAGCATAGATTTTTACCTCAACCCAGATCGAAGTTCGATTACGCTTTGTTCAGTTGCAAAGAATTGTTTTCTTCAAAGATTAAAAGTACTGTCAAATTCAGGCTTATTTAAGAATCCTGCATGTCACTTCTTACCGACCTGCTATTTTTTCATCGGAATTATGTTTTCGGCAAGGAACCTGCCGCATAGACAAAAGTATATAATACAAATGTCCAACTAGAATACCTTTCAGTGTTAGAAAAAAGATATCAGGCGTCCCTTTAAATTATTTATAATGATTATAATTTGCGTTGGGAGACAGTGTTTCAATGTTTATTAAGAGATTAGTTTGTTCAAATGATCCATTCATACTTAGCAACTAATGTTTACTAAACAATCATAGGATTACTCTAAATTACCTTAAATCGTACTGCCAGCGAAATATGGTGATATTCACTTTTTGTAGTTCTATATGTAGTTTTTTTGTCAACTTCAGTCAATGGTTGACTCCCATTTCAGCCTCCAGTCAGTGTTGGCACAATCTTTGTCTACTCAAGCTTCGAATGAGTTGGAGTGGCTGCCTGGAATGTTTTCTCTGTCACTTGTTTCACGGTAGCGCAGCTCTAACATCAAAAAATATTAGCCGATTTTTTTGAGGACCAGGGTACCAGTAAGTTGTCGTTGCATTTTCTAGCACGGTTCAGAGAGCGAAGGGTTAAATAAATCCTTCACTTCCCCGAAGTTCACTAGCTTTGGAGTCATGATTACGTCGATGCTCAGGAGATCTTTTAGTCCTGTTCATATACAATATTATGCAGCCTGCAATTAAGATTAACTCAGTAGCGGATCCAGGGGGCAACCCCCCCCCCCCCCATTGGCTTAGACAAAAAGTTTTATCATTATATTTTCTGTGACTTGATTGTGATACCAATGCTTGGATCAAAACATCTTTGAAAGGGATTTGACGACGCTTAGTCTGTCTGCTTTAAGTCTTTAAGGAGTTTTCTTGAGTGTTTGGTGTCCCCCAAGCTTACAAGGCATTTTGTAGCTAGTCATCTCGTAAATCGTTGAAGCTTCAAAAAGTGTGTCAAGACCTGTTTCGTAATCAATAACTAAGCAAAATGTTGAAATGACTCCAACAACACAAACGCCTTAGAGTTAGTCGCGGTTCTAGAAGGGTTTGAAAAGTATACAATTTTTGAATAATCTTAACCAGTTATGATGTCGAAGTGAAAGCAGATAACTCTCGGCAGCTTTTTGGTTTCAAAGCCAAAGCTATGCGAGTGGACGCCACAACTGAAGATAGAAATAATGAAAGTTTCATTGTTCGTAGCGATTCCAGTGCTTTGACCAATAGTGAGATTGTGCATGATTCGTTAGTATCAATTGAAGAGTGTAGCCCCAAGCCTAACACAAACATCGAAAATATAAGCACTTTCTGCGAAAATGATATTGGAAGCTATATCGATAAAATTATAAAACTGGATGGTCGAGCGCAATATCAATTGCTTCAGAACCCGTAGATTCTGCCGTCTAACTACAGCTTCCCCTATTCAGTTCACAAGAAGCTGGACAGGGACGAAAAGAGACATTTCAATCATACTCATTTGGAAGAATTTCATCGGCTAGTACTTTCAAATAAGATGAGGGGCTTATTCTGAAAATGCTGTTTTATTTAACGCTCGAGAGGTCGGAGCCTCCAATCAATTGCAAAAGTTGGCAAAGAAGCCCCTCGTGACTTTTGCTAAGCTAACTGGAAAAGACAGTGACTTGGTGTCTCATGAAAATAATCAGTATCACCGCTATTAGCTGAAGCAGGCAAACATTTCCTTCTTAAATATGATAACCCTGAAACCAACTTTTTAAGCATTGTAAACAAACAATGTAGGCAACAACTGCAGGAAAACAGAACGATTTTGAAGCCAACTGTAGAATCAATCGTTTTCTTGGGTCGACAGAACATTGCTCTTCGTGGCCGTTTGAGGTGATGGAGAATTATTGGCAGAAAAGGACCCATTGACAAACGAAGTGAACTTTCGAGAACTTTTAAGGTGCCGTGTAAATAGTGGCGACATCACTTTAAAACAACATTTGGAAAGCTCAGGTGCAAATGCTACTTATATAAGCGAAACAAAACAGAATGACTTAATTGAACGTTGTGCCAAAGATAATCTTAAAGAAATTCTTGCACGAGTTCATTCTGCCAAGTTCTATAGTGTGGTTGTTGACGAAACAACGGATGTGTCACACAAGTCACAACTGAGTATTGCCCTTTGCTACAATTACAATTGCACAAGACGTGAAGATTTCGTTGGTTTTTTAAACCTACATGAAAAATGTTACTCTGACAGCATTTGAAACTTTGAACTGACCATTAAATGGAAACGCTTGGATATGTTGCGTTGGATTTTCTTTGATCTCTTGGGCTAGACTCGGAAAACTGTGTGGGCATAGGCACTGATGGATGTACTGTAATGGTTCAAAACATTGTGGTGCTGTAAAAGAAATTCAAAAGGTAGCAAAGAATGTCCTGCGCTGTCTATGTTTCAACCATCCTCTAAATCTTCCCATGCTGAAAACTTCTTCTGTCCAGAGTGTTAGAAACTCAATCGGAGTAATAAAAGAAATAGTTGCATTCCTTAGTGCTTCTGTATAGCGCAATTATATTTTAAACAGAGTAATGAAAGCACAGCTAACTGGCATTTGTGAAACGCGCTGGATCAGAAGGCACGATTCCTTAATGTCGTTTGTGGTAGAGCTTCCTAAGATAGTGGATGCTCTTGAGATTATCAGCGGCTGGGCGGAATGCACAACTGAAGCAAAATCAAAATCTTTATTGACTTCTGTCACATCCTTCGACCTGATAGTAACCATTTACTCTCTTAGTAACATATCTGGACCAATTTCACGGCTCAGGTGCCTATTTTAGAAGAAGAGTATAGACCTCATGTCTGCAGCAAGCCATGTTAAGGACCTTTTTACCCAGCTGCAAGTCACGTGCCGGGAGAGTAAAAGCGAGTTTAAAACACATTTGACGAGGTAACTAAAGTCGCAACTGATCCAGGTTTGGAAATAATAGCCCCAAGGATAGCGAAAAAGAAAACGAATTGGATTAATGTACTATTCAGTTCACAAGAGGGACATCATAGACGGTCATTTTTTATTCCCCTGTTGGACACAATCATTTCGGACTTAGAAAATCGTTTTTCTGTTGAAACGCTGGGCACTTTTAAGTTCAGTATTTTCTTGCTAATAAATTGTATGGAAACGAACAAACAACAATTCGCTAATACGGTTCATGACTTGTCAGAGAAATACTGGTCATCAATGGGTCTCCCCTCCCAATTAACTTGTGAATCTGCCCTGGCCAGAGAAGAAAAAATATCGAAAACTCGGTGGCTTCGTCTGAGAAGAAGTAATGCAGGCACAGGTAGAATACATGAAACACTAGGGGAAACTTTACAAAAAAAGAACTGCGATTCTGATATTTTCCCAAATATTTCAGCGCTTTTGCAGATTCTCATAACCCTACTTGTCAGTGTGGCATCTGTTGAATGAAGTTTTTCAACCTTGAGAAGATTGAAAACGTGGCTAAAAAAATAAAGTGACAGAGGAAAGACTCACCGGACTTGCCCTTCTTCATGTTCACCGTGATATTGTCATAAGTGTAGGAAAAGTGTTATTGATAGATTTGCTAATAGTGGAAAAAGGAGGCAAGAACTTATTGCATAATATTGATAGTACTTCAATAAATGTAGTTTTGTGGATAGCTTTACAGAATCGACAACGAAATGACGGATAGAACCAGAGGCATACAACTTTCAACATCAGTAAAGGTACATTAGGCTTAATTTAGAATTGGAGTTTTTCGTAACGTGTTGCCCCCCCTTCTTAAAATCCTGGATCTGCTATTGTCTAGTTCTGATGCAGTTTCTATGTGCACTTCATGTGATGTCGTAAATGTGAGCAGGAAGAAAATTAGAGGAAAACTCTGCTTTGTGAGGCTACATGTGATACATTGTGATGTGATTACTTGTGAGGTTACTTGGTGAGGTTACATGTGAGGTTAAATATGAGTAGGAAGAAAATTAGAGGAAAACTCTGCTTGGTGAGGTTACATGTGATACATTGTAATGTGATTACATGTGAGGTTACTTGGTGAGGTTACATGTGAGGTTAAATATGAGTAGGAAGAAAATTAGAGGAAAACTCTGCTTGGTGAGGTTACATGTGATACATTGTGATGTGATTACATGTGAGGTTACTTGGTGAGGTTACATGTGAGGTTAAATATGAGTAGGAAGAAAATTAGAGGAAAACTCTGCTTGGTGAGGTTACATGTGATACATTGTGATGTGATTACATGTGAGGTTACTTGGTGAGGATACATGTGAGGTTAAATATGAGTAGGAAGAAAATTAGAGGAAAACTCTGCTTGGTGAGGTTACATGTGATACATTGTGATGTGATTACATGTGAGGTTACTTGGTGAGGTTACATGTGAGGTTAAATATGAGTAGGAAGAAAATTAGAGGAAAACTCTGCTTGGTGAGGTTACAAAACCTTGGAAATTGATACAATAATGACACTTGTTGGCCTTTGCAACAAGTTTTCCTTGTATTTTAAGTCCCGAGAAAATTTTTTCCTTCAAATGATGGGTCTATCCATGGGCACTGTTTTGTCTCCTTATTTGGCAAGCTTTTACATGTACTTCAATAGAACAATCTGCTTTGAATAGTTTCCTCTTAGAGCATTCTCTCTGGTTTCGCTTCGTTGATGATAGTCTGTCTATTTGGGAAAAAGGACAGGACTCTCTAAAAGATTTTTGGCACGTTTGGATTCTTTTGATTTGAATCTTCAATTCAGAATAGAACTGGAAGATTCAGGAAAGCTCCCTTTCTTGGATATTTAAATGATAAGAAATACTCTTAGCCTTGAATTTTTAATATATAGAAAGCCAACCCATAATGATCGGTATCTACATTTCTCGTCACATCTCCCTCCTTCTATGAAAAAAGGGGTATTAATATCTTTAGTCGACAGAGTTTAAAAGTCTGTTCACGCAATCATGTAAATTCTAAATTAAATTATGTAAAATCTATTTTATTCTGCAATGGCTACCCAATTAACCTTATTGAAAATATCATAGACGATTAAAAAAAGATAAAACAGGAAAATAAGGAGCCCATCCCCCTTGATTCAGTTACTCCAGCAATTGAGAACAAAACTTTCTCCACTTAACCATACATCTCAAAACACAGCGACAAACTTAGGAAAAAAAAAACATAATCTCTCTGTTTCTTTCAAAACTGAACAAAAAGTTCAACATTTTTTCAACTCGAGAAAGGATAAAACTGAACCTATACTGGGTAGTGGTGCCTACAGAGTCTCATGTACATGTGGGAATTTTACAATGGTAGAGCCTTTCAAAAACTGTGGGAACGTTTGCCTGAAAACAAAATTTTAATAGATAAGTCCCAGAGATTGGAAAGTCTTGCGAGGCAAAGATTACTTATTCAATCCAATTGATGATTTTTTTTCATTTATTTCTGTTTTTTTTTTTTTTTTTGACACAGTATCAATTCTGCTCGAGTTAGGTTCATTTCGAAAGGTTATATTTTTTTTTTTTTTTTGAGCACTAAGGACGATTTGGCGGAGGTACTTGTCAAAATATTTGCTTGTTCTTCGTCGTCATGTTTGCCATTGGCTGACAAAATCCTCGTTTTTAAACCTATTTGATTTTATTTTCCGTTTATTATATCCTTTCCTCTCTTGGTTTCATACATCTTCAAAGGCATAGCTATTGGACTTAACAGATATGTTGAGTAAAATGGCTATCTTAAAACTTTGATTAGAAGACTTGGGTCGGAAAAGGAGCATGGGAGAGGAGATAGTTAGCCTACAATCCTTTTGTTCACTTAAAATGGGCACTAGAACTTTTAGTTTCCGTTATAATGAGCTTTCTCTCGATATTCTAGGATCGTCGATTCTATACAATCACCCTGAGCCAAAAAAATTCACGCGCATCAGTAATCTTTGTTCTTGCAAAAATACAAAATTTCACATTTTTGGAGATGGGAGTTTGAAACCTCTACAGTAGGGTTCTCTGATACGGTGAATCTGATGGTACGATTTTCATTAAGATTACTTGACTCTTAGAGGATTTCCCCTCCCCCTAAAATCGGGGAATTTTCTCAGGCTCGTAGCTTTTCATGGGTTGCAGTAATCTCAATGAATCTTACATATTTGGAATCAGACAGTTCGTACTAACGAACTTTAAGCAAGGAGCGATGCGGCTCGATAGTAACCAAAACTCTAAGAAACACAGCTTGATAACAATAAATACATCAAGAGAATCAAATTTTGACGCTTATTCAAAATATACAAAATTCATCAGGTCTAACGTTGCGCATCAAAATTTACGAGCCTGGGAAAATTTGCTAATTTCGAAAATGGAGGGGAAAATCCCTAAAAGATCAAGTAATTTTAAAGAAAATCACACCATCAGAAGCAGCATATCGAAAAACCTTATTATAGAGGTTTTAAGCTCTAATGTATAAAAATGTGGAATTTTGCATTTTTTGCCAGAAGAAAGATCACAGATGCGTGTACACTTGTTTCTTTGTTGTTGTTTTTTTCTACCAGGGGTGGTGGCGTCGGACCAGTGATCCTAGAAGATCAAGAGAGGGCTCATTTGATCGGAAACCAAAAGTTCTAGGACATTTTCTAAGTGACCAGCATTAATGGATGGCAACTGGCATACTGCGAACTACTGGAAAAAATGACTTCCAACACGCCTTTCCTCCCAAAATCACCCATCAAAATTTTAAAATTGCCGTTTTGTTGAACATAGCTGAAAGATCTATTAATTATGTCTTTGAAGATGATTAGACGCTTCACAGTCCCCGGGGGAAGGGCTGCAAGCTATGAAATTTGCCCATTGTTTACATATAGTATTGGTTATTGAGAAGTATACAGACATTTTTTGTGGGAGAGGAGGTTGGATGGAAAACGGTTACGTGAGACTATATTTCCATGGAGGAGTTTTTCATGGGGGAAGGGAATTTTTCATGGAGGAGGAGCTGGATTTCCTGGCATTATTTAAAAAAGATAAGAAATTAATTAAAAAAAACAGTGTCTTAAACTGCAAGTAACGAGCAAAATTGAAACTTAAAACAAACATAAATTATTACACATATGAAGGGGTTACACCTTCCTAAATGCCTCACTCTGTACGCTAAAGTTTTTTTTAGAACTTATAAAAAAGCTTATTATTCTAATTAAACAACCTTTGTGTTTCAGGAGTTATTCTTAAATAATTGGAACAAAAAGCTTAACTTTACCGTAAAGAGCAAGGTATTAAGGAGGGGCAACCCCCTCAATTACTTACTAATTCCTTTTCGTTTTAAGCATCAATTTTGCTCCCTGTTTTTAGTAAAAAAAAAAAAAAAGTTTTTTCTATTCAGCATAAAAAGCCAATTCTTTGTTACATCTAATGGGTACTTGCAGGATATAGTGACCACTCTTTGTAACCTGAGTGACCACACTCAATAAGTGAAGTCAGGTTAATTTTATTACTTGAAGTAAAATTACTTAATTAAAATTATACTTTTATAATTTTATTACTTTTTATTACTTGTGCCCTATAGCCACCACATTCAAGTTCTGTCAAGAAGTGAAGTTTGATTAATGCTAATGTAATAAAACAAAATATGATGAAAATATAATACTTTATTAATAAAATCATGGAAACTACAACAGAGAATTATGGAAACCAGGCCACATATAACACATTTAATTAAACACAAAACCTAACCTTACTAACTTTAAATATTAAATATTTAATTAAAAAATATCTGCATAGTGGCTAGTCTCGCTCAGGCTAAGCTGATTATTTCCGAGTGCACATAGAAAGCCGATTTTATTACAGATCAAGAACAAAGCGTAGTCGCTATATCATACAAATACCTATTTCATAATCATTAACCTAATTTCACTTCTTGAATGTGGTCAAGATAATACAAAAGTACCATCTATTGATAAAAAAAATTAGTTTTTAAGAGTTTCAGTTACTATTGAGCCGCTTCGCTCCTTTTTTACCACAAAATGTTTGACATTTTCAGTGTGTCTATAGGGGGAGGGCTATAACCAGCCTACTACCCCCTCATGGGTGTGTTCTTGAACTTACTCTTGTTTTGGTTTGGGGCAGAGGCATCAATTGGGATAGGGAGAGTAAAGAAAGTTATTTGTCCTTACCTCTACATTTTTGCCCTCCCCCTGGTAATTCCAAAATACCTTTTGGCACTTGTATGACATACCCACAACCTAATATTCTTCTAATATTTTTTTTCTGACGCTCAATCCTAATGAAATATACCACATTAAGATAAAAATAGAATATTTTAGAAACAAATTTGGTCTATATATTTGCACACGAGGGGGGGGGGGGTAAAATATAGCGGGTCTGCATGCCTAATGTGTTCGGTACACTTATTCTGCATATTATATAGTAAGAACTGCTTTCTAACTTTAAACTGTCCAGATAATTTATCCCCCCCCCCTTAGGTACAAATATAGAGCCCAAATAATACATTTTCCATCTATTCTGTCACTTCTCTTTGTTTTGTTTCACGCCAAGCTGAAAGAAACTGACGAAAAAAAAGGTTCTATAATGCGTCAATGAATGAACAGCTTGAGCGGTAGTAGGTTTATCATAAAAGTACCCACCTTTTTGGGGTTATTTTTCATTCAAAAATTACCCTTTTTATTCCCATTGGAAAATCAAGAAATTCCCCTCGCCTTTGATTTTAAAAAATAACCCCCCTCCCCTACTATGTAAATGGTACCCCTAGTTTCGAAAGGGAAGAAAATAGGATGACAAATATCAAACTTATTTTGGTTCTTGTTTTTAAGACTAAAAACGTCTTCACGGTTCAAATGTCAGGATACTAACTACCTAAAGAAACTTTCCACTTTGTTACAAAATTAATTACCTGTATATTATGCTGCTTAATTGTTGCAGACGAAATGTATGATTATACTTACTAATTAGCTTCACTGCAGCTTGCCTCCCTTCATGCACAGGAATTGCTCAATTATAGATAGCGCTAGAAATAGATCAGCTGACGCATTAATTATTTTGCCATTTTGGACACTAGCTTCGTTAGTAGGTTTTTGCTATCTGGAGAGATAAGTCGAAGTCATAGCCTGCTCGAAAGGATGGTGAATTTAAAAGAAAGGTTTTAAGCTAATATTAGTGTGGAAGTATTTGTATTAAGATACATTTGGTAAGTCTAGATTTTTTTTCGAACTTCACATTATAATTACAAAAGGATTCTAAATATATAAATAGGATTCCATTTCCAAATATCTGCTATGATGGTTACCCCTGAACTCCCCTATTCAGGAGCATTAATTCACGAAAAATTTAGGGGAGGGAATATATATTTTCAAAATCCGGAGGGGGGCAGCTGTGTAATTTTGTCAAAATCCTGGGGGAGGGGGCAAAGCTGGAGACGATTTTCCCAAATCTAGTAAATATGAAAGCAAAAATTGAAAAATGAACCATCTTACCATAAAGGTAAAGATTATATCAAATAAAATTGACCCACTTCTGTGGGTCAATTTTATCCAGACATTAGAAAAGGAAAGCCCAGTTGTGTTAATTCATGAAAATTTAGGGACGGAAAAACTATTTTTAGACATCTAGTGGGGAGGGGGGGGGGCGTAAATTTGCAATTTCTTACAATTTTGCGATAAAAATGAAAAAAAGACTTTACCGACGAAAGTATCCCCAAGGAAGTTCTTTTCAAAATCTGGGGAGGGGGATCTAGGCAGGTAATTTTGTCGTTTTAGAAATCTTCTAAATAAAAATACCAAAAAGACATTTTCAGTGAAAATACACACAAAAAACTTATTTGTCAAATTCTAGGAACAACACTCCCTCCCAATGGACGCAAGTGGGAGGGCAAGACTGTCATGGTAGAGCATATGATATTTGGAAAGAGCTTTGAAATCAGATGATATTACTTGTTTGTTATTATAGTGTTTAGTTCAAACAGGAATATTACAGTGAAATTACCATGGATTTTATTTACTTAGGGAATGCAAATACTACAGGAATTGTTATTCTGTTCATAATTAAGGTTATAGTGATTACCCAGGAGGGTGGAAGTCCCCTTGGAGGTAATGTTTTCATATAATACATAAGTCAAATGGCAAATAATATATACATTTTGATTCCCGATTCATTATTCTTTCCAAATATAGTAATCACTATTGTTTCAATTGTGTCCAGACCCCCCCCCCTTCTGAGTCCTGGTTGAACTTCGTTTAAGTAAGAAGGCTAGGGCTGTTTTACGTTATTATATTTAATTCTCAAGTTTTTATTTTTCCTTTTTCTCTGTTGTAGTTTCCATAATTTTGTTACTAAAATCCTAAATTTTCGAAATATTTTAGCATATTTCTTAACGATTAACCTAACTTCACTTCTTGACTGTGGTCGATATAAAACACAAGTATCGAAGTTTCAACTATTCAATGATCTTTAAGGTACTATTGATTTGACTTCTTGGAAATCAGTGCAATTTTACTTGTTAAGCTCATAAATGGAAAAAATACTGAGACTTGCAAGTCTTACATATGTACCTATGGCTGGAGGCATTTTTTTTACCAAATGATTCTTTGTGCTAGCGTTTTCTTTTTACCGTTGCTAGTCTATTGCGTACAAAATAAGCAGTAAATATCCTACTGTTGCAACATTAGGTCAGTAGTGAGGACTTTCAATGTCCGAGCACACCCATAGGGGGTAAACCTGGAGCTACTATTCTCTCAAGACGCTATTACGGACACCTGGGTAGTACTATAGCGTATCTGTAACGGTATTGTACACCTACGTCACATGATTCTTTTGTTACTTAGTATTTTTCATTGATTCTTTAAAAAAACCTACGAGACCCCGCTAAATCAGGATTTCTTTGATTGTTATGATTACAAACCTAAGGTTGTAATACATTCAGAATCCCCTGCCAAATCAGGAAAGTAGTTTAGTAATTTTCAATTCTGCCTCACCTAGATCACCCCATGAATTTACATAATTTAGAGTCCATTTTACATCATTTAACATCAATTATTGCACATTTTGAACATTTTCCATCCCTACATTCAAAATAAAAACAGGTCCTTGGAAAGCAAATTTGGTCTCATTTTTATACTACACGGGTCTTAGACCCCACTTAGATCACCCCGTCAATTTACCCCGTTTTTAATTGAGTTCACATCATTTTAAATAAAGATTACCGACATTTTTACAATTTCCCATCATGAGATTTAAGATCAAAACATGTCTCGTGAAATAAGAATTTGATTAATTTGCGAAATAAGAGTTTAGCTATATTTCTTTTTTCCTATACTAACGATAAAATGTAATAGTTTAATATTTAGTGTATAGTTCGATATCAATATCTAAATAGTTAATATTATCTTTATTTTTTCTTTCAATAACCTTTAAAATCATATCTTTGTCTACTTTTTTAAATATCTTTTCATGATCAGCTGTATTGGAATTAAAACTCCTAGTTACAAAAAAATCTTCAAAATCAATAATCATAACGAATTTCTTTCCATAGTTAGTTGTACTACATTTCGTTCCTGTGATGTTGTTCGATTATATGTCTTTTCCATTTTGATTTCACTTAAAAGTTCCTCTATTTATTAGTAAATAATTTTATTAAACAAATTTCCAAATCGAAAATAATTTATATATTAACATATAATTTACTATCAATGACCTCCATGGTTGCTTATCTTTCTGAAAATATAATGCAGTAAATGTTATGTGGATTAGCAGGTACTTGATTTAATAAAAATTTTATTTCTATATCAGCAGTTGATCCACTTCGATAAATATTCGATTCATGCTTTGAAACATCAAGACAAAATAAAGGATATACTGTTTTAAAATCAGTGTTACTTACAATTGTTCCACTGTCAACATTTTTATGTTTATATTGTAACTGTAAAAATTGTTGATAAGGTTAGAATAATCTTAATCAGCATTACTGAAATCACGTTTCAAATCTTCTTATGGGTTTATATATCCATTTACTCTCAATTTAATTAAAATTTTGAGCTCCAGACCTTCAAATCATATTGGAAAAGTTGTTTCTTTTTAATATAATTTGATGTGTAACACCTCTTAAAACACGATTAATATCTTGACAAAATCCACATAATCGTGATAATGGTAAATACATTAACCACGTGACTTTCTTTGGTTTTGTTCAATCTTTTAAATAAACCACTATTAAAATCGTTATTTCGTTTTATTGTAATGGCTCCACCACCTGCTGCAGCAGGCGTAGAGGTGCTTTCAAACTCATTTTTTGCGTTAAAGGAATCAATGGATTGGATTTATCTTTATACCAAAACATATCAGTAGCTGCACTTCGACTATAGTCATCTGAAAATTCTAATAAATTTTTAACAATAGTCGTTATACTTACATAATCAGTACTTTCAATACATTTTCCATTGGTAATATATTCAGCATTTCTAAACAAGTTAAATCCATTATTTGTTAAAGTAGCTTCATCATTATTTCGCATATTTGTTCCATCCAATCGTGCTATTTTCACTTTGGCAGAAAGGTAACTATTAATTGCAAGAATCCAAGAATCCAAGATTCCACATCTTTTAAAATGAAATTATAATTTAATTTTTAAGATAAATTCACATTGTTAGCTGTAATTTCTGCATGTCAATATTTAGTTATGGAATCATTAACAATAGGGTTTTCAAATATTTCCCAATAAGGAGAAAGAACTTGATTCACTACCATTTATATAAAGAAGAAAAATATTAAATAAAGTTTTAAAGATTTTCAAACAGTAGAGGCGAATCTTCTATTGTCACTGAGGGTGTCAACAAGAGTATCACCGGGGATGTAGTTTAAGTCTCTTCCTTAAAATCATTGTATCCAATATGCATTTCCTCTGTTAATCAAGATATTTATTGAACTATATCTTATTATTTGAAACTATATCTTTTAGAGATCTCACATCGTTTAACTTGCTTTTATTATAATCTATTCAATCTTTTTCACATTCAATCGCTGAATTTTTAAATAAATCCAGTCGAGGTTTAATCATAGTGTTATTCACGGAAGGAGCTTCATCTTTTATATTTTTTATTGACATCTTGAATAATTGAGAATTGGCTATATTTTAAAGAAACTTCCAATTCTGCTATCATACTGTCTTGTATACGATATTTTTTTCTTATCTATCAACATTTATTATAAATGGATTTTATATAATAATTTCATTAAAAACTTTTCAAGTCCAAAAACCTCAGACTATTAACAACAATTGAAAGATTACGTTGAATCAGAAATGAATAAGTATAATGGTAGGAGCCATTTACGAAGTTGATTTAGAATATCCAAGAGAATTACACAATTTACATAAAGATTTGCCACTAGCTCCTTACATTTCCAGTATAAATTAAGTACAACTTTAAAAAATAAAATAAATTATGTTCCGCATTATAAGAATTTAGAATTACACTTAAAAAATGGCCTAGAATTGAAAAAAGTACATAGAATGCTAATATTTACTGAGTCATCCTATTTAAAAGAATATATCAATCATAATACTAAATTACGACAAAAGGGAACGAATCATTTCGAGAAAGATTTTCTTAAAGTCATGAATAATGCTTGTTTTGGGAAAACCATGGAAAATACTAGAAACAGAGGAAGTATTGATATAATCACCAATGATGAACAAAGACAAAAAATAATTTAAAAACATTACTTTAGATCGGAAATAATCTATAGCGGGTATTTTTCGGTAGCCAGACTGGCCAAGTCAAAAATAAATCTAGATAACCCTATTTAAATCGGATTTGCTGTATTAGAGCTATTTATGTTACTGATGTATGAATTTCATTATGAATACACGAAACTAAAATATAGTGAGAACATTGACTTATGTTATATGGATACGGATGGCTTTATTTATGGTACTCGAACTGGGGATTCTTATGGAAACATTAAAGTGAACCTCCAAGAAAAGTTCGATACTTCAGATTATATAAAAGATAACCCTTATAGCTTCGTTGCGGTCAATAAAAAAGTGATACGTATGATAAAGTTTGAATAATCTGGAACAACAGACATTGCAGGTTTAAGATACTTCAAATGTATACTTCAACTTTTTCTTTATTAAACTTAAAAAACAGAGAGCAGAGCTCGTAAGGTATATGTTCACTTAAAAGAGGGTGACGATGAAATTAAAGTAAAAAAAAAATTGAAAGGTATCAAAAAGAATATTGTTAAAGATAATTAACATTACAGAATTGGACTGATGTTTTATTCGGAAAAGTGGAAAGCTTATCAGAAACTCAGTAAACTTGGAGAGCAAAGAAATATTAATGCTCTTAGAAAAACAAAATAAGAAAGCTCTAGACCCTAATGACACTAAAAGAAAAGTTTTATAAATACAGTAAACACGGTACTCTGGGGATTTAATCCCTTGCAGCTATAAGCTACAATCTATGAAGTTCATTTATAAGCTATAATCCATGAAGTTCAGCTGTAAGCTATATTAAACTCTGTGTCCTTTAGATTTCTTCTTCCACGTATAGTTAACCATCGTTAATGATGAATGGCGGCAGCTCGTCAGGATTCAACTTGTATTCATCTTGGCATGCAAAGTCAGGGTCATATTTTCTTCAGTATAATGTAACTTCATTTTTATTATATCTCTTCGTAAAGTCAATAATACTATTTTGATTCATATTATAAAATTCACGTTTTTCAATTTGCTTCCTTGAAGCAATGTCACGCACAAAATTCTCATATGCAGAATCACTTTCTGTAACGGCCAAATAAAAATTCGGTAGGCTTAAAATCAGAGTAGCCGGCATCGTCGTAGTGGTGTCGTGAAAACCAGACTCTCTAATGATTCCAGCAAATGAAGCGTAGACCAGGCTCTTCCTTCCAAAATAATTTAAAACTACGACGATTTAAAACAAAATTCGAAACAATTTAAAATTACTCCCATTGATTCCATTTATCATGGTGACAACTTGAGCATAGGAAACCTCTAGTGTGGGAATCACACAGTTCTTCAAGACAGGAATTACAGTCGTTAATTTTCACTGCGTATCCTCTATGCAATTTACATGGATTTACACGTTTCTTTATAGTGATCAACAATTTAAAACTACGTCGATTTAAAACAAAATTCAAAACAATTTAAAATTACTCCCATTGATTCCATTTATCATGGTGACAATTGGAGCATAGGAAACCTCTAGTGTGGGAATCACACAGTTCTTCAAGAAAGGAATTACAATCTTTAATTTGCACTGCGTATCCTTTATGCAATTTACATGGATTTACACGTTTCTTTATAGTGATCAACAATAGTACAATTCTCACAGGATGAGCAGCTGCTCAATGTATACAAACATAATGGGCATGTGTAAATCCTGTTCAATATTGACTCTCTCGCTGCTAAATAGAAACTGACTGGGGAAAGGAACGTCTTCTAGGAGGAGTAGTAATTTAGTGACGTAACAAAACTTGCTCGACTTATTTGTCGTTGCCTTGCAAAATGGCCGTCTAGGTAGTGATTAAAAGCATAATCACAATATACTTTTTTTTTCGTTTCAGTTAATATATCAATAAATTGAGTAAATGCATCTGGATCACGACGTAAAAGTTTCGTGAAATAGTCGAAAGATAGAGAATCATTTCTTTATATCGTTAAGCATTCTTTGAGAAAATATTTTCCTTTGAAGTAAAATCATCATCTAGATTCCATTGTTTTTCCAAAGTCACTTGATTTGTATGACTTGTTTCCCAAATCCAGTCATTTTTAATCCTGACACTCTTGCTACCGATTATAGATTAGCAAGGATTCTTTCTCGCAAGTAACAAACTTACTCCCTTTTTATGGATCTGTTTAGATCATGAATGTATTTAAGCCATCTTGAAATCTTTGTAGATGCATTACATTTACCTTTGCCGCAAAGCATAACTGTGTTCTTCCGAAACATCTCGTCCCATTCTAGAGTTAGCCGGCAACTCTTTGTACTTTTTCTACTGCAACATTAGGCTTCATTTCTTGATTGCTATTGCCTTCAATGTCCAATAGATTAAAAGCATTCCATTTCTAGAGAACATTGTAAATATTGTAAACAACCTGTAAATATTGGACCATGGTGAGTTTTCTTACAACCGGGACTTTCCTGCTTGACTCTAACAGACTCTAACAAATCCTATTATGTAACATCCTAACCCTATTATGTAACATTCAAACCCTATTATGTAAAAATCTAGGATTTATGTAAAAAAGGATCTATACCTATTATGTAAAAAATCTAGACCCTGAAGGTTTTTTAACACTTTCTATTAGGTAACATCCAAACCCTATTGCATAGCAATCAATGCCTGATTTGGTGGGTACCCCCTGAAGGTTTTTTAAAAAATCAAAGAAACTATTAGGTAGCAATCAAGGAAATCCTCATTTGAAGAAGTCTCCTAAGTTCTTAAAGAATCAATGAAAAACTTTTAAGTAAAGCAAACCCTATGATCCAGGTGTACTAAACCGTTACAGTTACGCTATAGTGTTTCCTAGGTGCGCGTAATAACGTCTTGAGGAACTAGTAACTTCAAGTATACCATATATGGGTGTGCTTGGACCTTAAAAGCCCTCACTACTTAGATCTCAATAGATCAGGTGCAAGTTTAGGAATATTTATTCTGTATCTGTTTATTTACCAAAGCCTTTTTATTTTTATTGAAAAAATTAAAACAGCGACAAATTTGCCACGCTCCCGTAAATATCAAAAATAAGTTGTATGCTTTCTATGTTTCTATGAATTTATTACACTTACAGGCATTGGAGGAGGGTAGCATTTAAACTAGAATTTTCGTAATGTAAAGGTATTTCAAATTAAAAAAAAATAGTGTTTAGTTTAGGGCACATAAATTTTATTAAGACTCATTCTTTTTATGATAATAGGCTTTTATTTGTTTAGGTTCAAAGGCAGGGGCTAATTTGGGCTCAACCCCCTGGCACCTCATGCTTCGTTGAATTTGCGGGTACTTCCTAATTAAGTCATCTAGCATTTTTTTTTACAATTGTCCTCCCCCTCCCAGGAAAAGAAATCCATTTATGACTTCCAATTTAGTTTTTTTTCTTATTTACTCTTTGTAGACACACTCTCTCATCATTGATTTTTCCTATAATTGATAACAATGTTTTAGCAAAAAACTATTCCACTTATTTTTTAAGTTGTTTGTATTTATTGTTAATTTTATGATTATTTTTAATTCCTATTATTATTTCTTATTATTTTATTTCTTATTATTTAATTATTTTAATGTTGTTACTATTGTTATTCATTATTATAGTTAACTAGGGCTATTATGTAGTTTACTGTCTGTGCATTATTTTGTTTGTTTCTTGGTACAGGGTTCTACCCTCCGACACCATATATACCTTGTACCTTATATTTGTGTTATTTTTGTTTTACTTCAGCAAACCACCGCATGTGATGCTTTTTACATGCTGCAAATTGATTTTATTTTTGGTATTTGAAAATAAATTACCA
This sequence comes from Artemia franciscana, assembly GCF_032884065.1. NCBI lineage: Eukaryota > Metazoa > Arthropoda > Branchiopoda > Anostraca > Artemiidae > Artemia > Artemia franciscana. The sequence goes on along the minus strand of NC_088872.1, from coordinate 12,621,457 downwards.
CTGCCAATATTACTATCTAACAATTCTAAATAGAAAAAAAAGAAAATGCGTACCGTTTTGGATTTTTTACATCTTTTTGTGGCATGATGTGTCTGATATTCCTTGTAAGGTAACAAAGTATTGTTTTTTTCTTATTTCCGATTTAACCGACTTTGAATTCATTAACGTTTTTTTTTAATTCTCAGAAAAGAGTTACTTATTTTTTGCTGTACCAAATTCAAAGTACTCTGTCATGAATTTTCAACAACTTGAAAATCTGACCATTTTACTGTCTCGGAACTTAGTAACACCATCAAATAAATTATTTTCTGCAAAATATGTAGAATAATTTAGAAGGAATTTCTATCGCATATTTATACAGCTAAGTTAATTGCAACACTAGATATTGACTGTACTCTTTTATTATTGCGTTAATTTGATTACCATTTTTAATTGATAAAACTAATTAATCATTATAAGCTAGTCATGAATCATCGATTAAGTTCAGTTGATTATGATTAACATTAAATCATTAAGTTGATCTAAAAATAATCTGCCTTTTAGTCAGTAGTCGTGATAGTTTTTTATGCAACTCGGCTTCCTAAGCCAGCTTTCCTTTGCATTGACATCTGAGCTTTGGATTGTTTTCCTTATTTACGATTTAGTATGGAAATCTCCTAGGGTTGTATGCAGAAAGGAGAAAATCTGTGATAATAGTATTTTACTTATAATAATAATACTTACATTTTCTAGGAATTAAACAAGTTTTCTTCATGTTTGGTTAGAATTTTCTGTTTGAAAGATGGATTTTGTGAATCAATTTTTAGCAAGCACAGAGCTTAACTTAAGGAATCCTGGTGGTAAGTAAAATGAAATCTTGTTTTATTGGCACATAAAAGGGGGCGGGGCTATATCCTATTCAAAATAATGCTGAAGTTGTGTTCATTCTTAAAAACTTGGTATTTTGCTTTTGAACTAAGCTTTTGGGTGTATCATGACTACATAGAGGGGAGGGATCTGTTATGATCGGTCCAAATACCCCCTCTCCTTATAACATATCGGAAAATGTCCGCATAAAATGCACATTTTGGTATTTTAAGTCCCCCTCGTGGTAAAAGAAAATGCTCACAGAGCCACTCCATTCCTTCCACTAGAATTTTGGCTGTGTACACCTAGAACCCATGCATTGAAAATTTGTACTGACAATATTGAAGTGTACTTTTATTAAACTGCCTAATTATAACAGTTTCTTTATTGATAGTACCCCCACTAATCACTTGGTGCTTAACATAGACATAGGAGCCATTGAAAGACCAGATTATTTAAGCTCACTTTTACAGTTTATTGTAGTTATTGTTTCAAAATACTTTATTGTCCCATTACTTTACACTTTTATAATTATACTAATAAGAGTAAAAGATAGATTATTTTCCTCGAATTCGGTGTTAAAAGTGTGCTTAAATTCTATTGGTTTATTTTTGTGATGTCACTTTTTGTCAATGTGATGTCAATCAAACACACTATTCCTTAAGCCTTTACTGTTCGCTGTATTTACTTGTTGCTGCTATGTCAAAGTCTGAGCGGGTAAAAAGAACGCAAAAACCTTTTTTTTTCTCTCTCTTTATGAAATTTTAGTCAAGTAAAAAAAAAAACCAAAATTTTGTGAGTACCATTTTACATTTTATTTACTAATTTACAGTTATTTATGAAATACTTATTTATATCATATGTAATATTATATAAGTTTATTATAAAATGTCTTGTTGTGTAAAACTATGTTGTTTTATTCATGTATAATATGTAATGATTGTATATTCTTGTTAAACATATAACTTATAAAATATATTATCATATAAAAAATGAATTTGTAATGTTATCAAATGAAAAAAAATCAATTTAAAAATTTTAAATCGAAATTTTAAGTCAAGCAAAAACGAGGCAAAAGTTCATGAGTACCAATTTATCAGTTACCGATATATTTACAACTATTCATATAATATTTATTTGTAATATATGCTAAATATATATTACTAATATATAATATAATATTATATAAAACTGTTCTGTTTTATTTATTTAAAATATGTAATAATTATATATTATTAAAATATGTATTAATTACAACATATATTTATATAATATTTATTTATTTGTTTACATTTTTTGGAAGTAAATTCTCTGTTTCTCTGTGAATATATTTTAGAATAAGAATTGATGCACAAAATGAAAGGTAAGCCATTTATTTATTAGAAGCTAAGTATTACTTATTTATATTATCTACAAATAAACTCTCTGTTTCTCTGTGGGTATGCCTTAAGAATAAGGATTGAGAGACAAAGCGAAAATTAAATTATACTAGTAAAACAAATGGAAACAAAATACAAGCCGTTTTGACTAGCTCCATGTGGATACCACAGCTTAGATACCAATATACAGTTATGAAAACTCGATTTATTTTGGGACACAATGCGCGGTGGCGATGCTAGCGACTGGAGACAGGAAACTGGTATTGGCATCTAATTGGTAACAGGAAACTGGTATTGGTATCTAAGTTGTGTATGCAACAAAATAAAATTGTGTTCCTGTCTATTGTGTTGTAGTACGATCTACGCGTCGGTGCGCAGGCTTGGAGGAGGCGCCAAGTTCAGAGCTCTGTACCAAAAGCTTCTCATGGGCAAGATAGGAGTCTTCATAACTGTATTGGTATCTAAGCTGTGGTAAACACGTACTATACGGATCATGGAGTACGTTGAAACATGCTTCATACTCAATCAAATAAGAAAGTGCCAAACACACCTAGGCTTTCTATCCACAAGATGATTTGTGCTCTAGATTTAGAAGAGAAATATGTTTTCTTTTTTAATGTTTCCGTTTTTTATTTTTATGGGGATAGTCATTTTGAGCTTTAAACAGCTTTGATATAGCTAATAGCAGAATATGTCGTACACAGGCATAAAAGACGAAAATAAGTAGCTTACACTCTTTTGTGGCCTGTACAATGAGAAGTGCTCGCTTGGTATGGTGGCTTCAGATGCCCGTTGTTGCCGTCCCGCAGATTGTCCAATTATACTAGTATTACAACTAGTAATAAAGTTCGTGGTCACATCTGATAGTGCATCCATCCATGCGTTACCAACTAAGCGTTCTAAATTCATAAACGTTTTCGGATTCATATTTTTTATTCCCAATACACTTAATAATTCGTTCAAAGATGCGTAGCCTCCTCCGGTCCCCATGATACCTCATACAGCTTTCACGTTCACGTTTCCTCGTAAATTGCTGATCTTCTCTTTTTTGTTACCTAATATCTGGTCACTGAAATTTGTTAGGTATTCTTTTACAGTAGTGAGCGGGGCTTCCGGCTCACCTTCTACTCGCTTTTTCCAGCCACAGTCTTGGCAGATAATGATGAGCTTTGTTTGGAGTCCGGTGTTTTTAATTTCTTTCACGCGAAGCTTTGATTTCCCGTCCTTGCAATTGAACTGATGTTTTATTGCTTCTATAAACTCACTAAGCAGATGACGCAAGTTGACTATACAATTTACATCTGGAATTCCAGACAAATCGATTCCAAAGTGTTCTCCTGGCGAACCAAAATCGCAAGAGCTACCAGATGCCGCATTTTTACTAACCGTAGAATCATCTATAATAGTTAAAGCCGGATTCGGAGTTTCGGAAATCCTGGAACAATTTGGAGACACTGGAAATTTTTCTTGTTCTGGTAAACTTTCTTGTTCGGGCAAGTTTTTCTTCCTGAAAAAAAAACAAAAACAAGAGCTAAGAGCTCATATGGCACTTATGACGAGGTCGGAAGAGCCAAGAACTCATATGGTATGAGCTCTAGCAAAATTCTAAGAATCAATGGATTAATTGAAAAGGAAAATCAGATAATTAATGCCGGTCGGGATTTAAAATAAGAGCTCTAAGACACCAGGTCCTTCTAAATATCAAATTTCATTAAGATCTGATCACCCACTGGTAAGTTAAACATACCTCATTTTTTTAATTTTTCCTCTCCCTTCAGCCCCCCAGATGCTCAAATCGGGGAAAACGACTTTATCAAGTCAGTTTGTGCAGGTCCCTGACATGCCTGCCAATCTTTATTGTCCTAGCACGTCCAGAAGCACCGAACTCGCCAAAGCACTAGACCCCCCTAACTCCCCCAAAGAGAGCGGATCCAGTCCGGTTACGTCAATCACGTATCTACGATATTTGCTTATTCTACCCACCAAGTTTCATCCCGATCTCTTTACTCTAATCATTTTCCAAGATTTTCGGTTTCCCCCTCCAACTCCGCCTACTGTCACCTGATCTGGTCGGGATTCGTAATAAGAGTGCTGAAGCACAAGATCCTTCTAAATATCAAGTTTCATTAAGATCTGATCACCAGTTCATAAATTACAAATACCTCATTTTTCTAATTTTTCAGAATTACCCCCCCCCCCCACTCTCCCAAAGAGTGCGGATCCTTTCCAGTTATGTCAGTCACGTATCTTGGATGTGTGCTTATTCTTCCCACCAAATTTCATCGTGACCTTTCCACTCTAAGCGTTTTCCAAGATTTCCGGTCCCCCCCACAACTCCTCCCAATGAAACTGGATTCAGCCAGATCTAAAATAAAAGATCTGAGTTGCAAGATCCTTCTAAATATGAGATTTCATTAAGATTCGATCACTCCTTCGTAACTTAAAAATACCTCATTTTTTCGAATTAACCGTCCAATGACCCAATGACCCAAATTCATTGAACAAAGAAGGTACTGAACTGATAATCAGCCAGGTTTATGATTCAATCACGCTCGAGTTTAATCAAAAGTTTGCAAAATTGAGCAGGCTCTTGTTAGTCTGAGATTTCAAATTGAAAATTTGGAGGAGAGTCGGTCGAAAAGAAAAAAAGCTTGATAATTATGATCAGGAGTCCATGCTTGATAGCCTTGTATTTCATGGGGTAAAGTAGTTACCTGGTGTAGACACTCATACGACAATATCTAACATTATAAATAGTAAAATGTCTGTGCTGGGCCCTTTACTTTATTCAGTTTGTGTGAACAAGATGCGCGTTTATCTAAAGGATACATATATTGCTAACAGTATTTGCAAAATCCGCAGATGATTTAATAGTAAACGCTCATATTACTCTCAAAAGATTAGAGATGTTTACAAGTTTAAGTTTGCTGTGTGTGAATGTAAAGAAAAATTCTTACTGACATTCTGTAGAGTGGGTGATTCTGTTGATGTAAGTAGTAAAGTTCTATTAGGTGAAAAGCCTATTTTACAAGTTAAATCACTGCGGTACCTCGGCTTCCATATTGATTCAAATCTATCGTGGAAGCATCATAGCGACATTATCTCCACCAAAGTTGAACGTGGAGTTGGCATCCTCAAAAGATTGAAGCATATTCTGCCGGAATGTACTCTTTGCACGATATATTTTGCTATAATCTACCCATATATCATACGGATGTTTAGTTTGGAGAAGCAATTGTATGTTAATTACAAGCTAAATGGCTTTCCCATAGTTTTGATCGGACGATTTCGCTAAAAAAAGGGGGTGGGAAAGGAGGCCTAGTTACCTCCAAATGTTTGGTTACTTAAAAATACAACTAGATTTTTTTTATTTTATTTTTACAAACGTTTTTGTTAGTAATAAACATACGTACCTTACGAATTAGCTTATGTAACGAACTTTTTTAACCTGATATTGTTAATTATATTATTCCAGGTTGGATCCAGTGCTGGTGGAGAAATTTTTTTTAGTTTTTTCCCCGACAGACCTTTACCCTGGTCCAGGTTTTTAACCTGATATTGTTAATTATATTATTCCAGGTTGGATCCAGTGCTGGTGGAGAAATTTTTTTTAGTTTTTTCCCCGACAGACCTTTACCCTGGTCCAGGTTTTTAACCTTATATTGTTAATTATATTATTCCAGGTTGGATCCAGTGCTGGTGGAGAAATTTTTTTTAGTTTTTTCCCCGACAGACCTTTACCCTGGTCCAGGTTTTTAACCTGATATTGTTAATTATATTATTCCAGGTTGGATCCAGTGCTGGTGGAGAAATTTGTTTTAGTTTTTTCCCCGACAGACCTTTACCCTGGTCCAGGTTTTTAACCTGATATTGTTAATTATATTATTCCAGGTTGGATCCAGTGCTGGTGGAGAAATTTTTTTTAGTTTTTTCCCCGACAGACCTTTACCCTGGTCCAGGTTTTTAACCTGATATTGTTAATTATATTATTCCAGGTTGGATCCAGTGCTGGTGGAGAAAATTTTTTTAGTTTTTTCCCCGACAGACCTTTACCCTGGTCCAGGTTTTTAACCTGATATTGTTAATTATATTATTCCAGGTTGGATCCAGTGCTGGTGGAGAAAATTTTTTTAGTTTTTTCCCCGACAGACCTTTACCCTGGTCCAGGTTTTTAACCTGATATTGTTAATTATATTATTCCAGGTTGGATCCAGTGCTGGTGGAGAAATTTTTTTTAGTTTTTTCCCCGACAGACCTTTACCCTGGTCCAGGTTTTTAACCTGATATTGTTAATTATATTATTCCAGGTTGGATCCAGTGCTGGTGGAGAAAATTTTTTTAGTTTTTTCCCCGACAGACCTTTACCCTGGTCCAGGTTTTTAACCTGATATTGTTAATTATATTATTCCAGGTTGGATCCAGTGCTGGTGGAGAAAATTTTTTTAGTTTTTTCCCCGACAGACCTTTACCCTGGTCCAGGTTTTTAACCTGATATTGTTAATTATTGGTGAGATGGCACTTATGCAAATTTCATGTTCTTTCATCTTTTTGTTTATGTATTTATTGACCTTGGCATGTTTTTTGGACTATGATTGTTGGATTTTGATTTGGATGTTGGTTTGTTTTGGATTTATTTTCAATAACTTTTTATGCAACAAAACACAAATATTAGCCTCGGAACTCGGAACAATTTTTTGAAAGGTAGTAAGTGTAAAAGTCGTTGTTTTCTTTGCCAAGATCATTTTGTCCCACGGACTTCTGTTAAAAGTACATTGTATAATAAAAATTTTGCATGCAAGTTACGTGGTAATGTTAATTGTAGAACAACCAATGTAATTTACCTATTAGAATGTAATACATGCTGCCTACAATATGTGGGGGAAACAACTAATAATATATATAAAAGATTTTCTGGACACAAGACAACAGTTAATAATGAAAAAACTAATAACTATCTAGTTCAACATTGTAGTAATGGTAAATGTTCCATATCAGATATAACTGTCACAATTTTAGAAAATTTAGAATTAGAAAATTTAAATAAAGAAGAGAAGAATAATAGACTACGTAAACAGGAGGATTTCTGGATCCATACTCTTGGTACAGCTTATCCTTTTGGGCTAAATGATCGTGTAGCAAAATATGGTGACATGTCTCATGTTGTTGTTAAATGTATTGATGGTTTTATGGACCATCCTTCTTTTACTTGTCCTACTAAACGTAAAAAACGATCGAGAGGACATAGGAAAAATAATAGAAAAAATGAATTAGATGTACATATGCTTTCTATAGATCTATGCCAGCTACTTGAATCTAGGGGTATGATTTCTGTAATAAAGTGTCTAAATAATTTATCCAAGAGGAATTTAATCAAACTTTTCTGGATTGTTAAGAATAATACAGCTCTTGATTATAATTTTAAAGTAATATGTGATACAATTTGCATTCTAACTAAAACGAAATTTATTTCAAAAAAGAAAAAGTTCGATAAGATTAGTAATAAGGATAACAGATTATATTTACCTATTAATTTTACTTGTAAGCAGATTGAAGATATTAATTTACCAGAAATTTTAAATCAGCGGCATGTGAAACAGGCCCTTCCTAGTAATTTAAATTATAATGATAGTCCAGTTTTAACTTATAAATTTTCAAAAACTATTGGGCAAATTATTTTTAATTATAATTTAATACTAAAAAAACTAGATAGCGATATAAATTGGGAACCGGTTTGTAATTGTAAGCAACTTGGCCCATTTGTAAATCCTACTTACAAACATGTTATAACAGGGGACTTGTCAATAATAAAGCAAGATGATCTTCAAATTATAATGAATAAAGGGGCTAATTTCCGTCTTTCTCATCATCTGAAACCATCGAGTGTTCTTGATGGCTTGGAAAATGATTTTGATTTATTTATTGATAAGTGGTGTAAGAAAGAGAATAAAAATACAGAGAGTTTTCAAAGTTGGAAGAATTTAATTATTAGTAGAGTAAGAAATAAAATATATTCTAACTTAAAAAATAGTAACACTAAATCATTATTTTATAATGCGAAGATTAAACAAGCAATTGCTAATCTAAAGAATGAATTTGTAATTGTGCCAGTGGATAAAGCTAATAG